>NC_057393.1:1548951-1749232 GCF_019320065.1 Cervus canadensis | reverse complement strand
ACATCATCACCACCACCACCACCACCACCATCATCACCACCACCACCACCACCACCACCATCACCATCATCACCACCATCACCACCACCATCACCACCATCAGCATCACCACCACATCACCAACACCATCACCATTCACCCACCATCACCACCATCATCACACCATCACATCACCACCATCACCACCACACCACCACCACCACCCCATCACCATCATCACCACCATCACCACCCACCATCACCCACCATTCAGCATCCACCACCACATCCACCAACACCGATCCACCATGCACCACCATCACCCAACATCATTCCACCACCATCACCATCACCACCATTCACCACCACCACCCACCATCACCACCATCACCCATCACCACCATCATCATCACCACCACCACCACACGACCACCATCATTCACCACCACCATCACCACACCATCACCATCATCACCACCATCACCACCACCATCACCATCACCACCATCACCACCATCATCACCACCATCACCATCACCACCACCACCACCATCACCACCATCACCACCACCACCACCACCATCACCACCATCACCATCACCACCATCACCACCACCATCACCACCACCATCACCACCATCACCATCACCATCACCACCATCATCACCACCATCACCACCATCACCATCACCACCATCACCACCACCACCATCATCACCACCACCACCATCACCACCACCACCACCACCACCACCATCACCATCACCACCACCATCACCACCATCACCATCACCACCATCATCACCACCATCACCACCATCACCATCACCACCATCACCACCATCACCATCACCACCATCACCACCATCACCATCACCACCATCATCACCAGAACATCCTCCTTTCTCAGCCTTTGCAGGAGGCTCTGACATGTGCTGGGCGAACCTCAGATGTTTTGCAGGCAACCAGTGGCTCTTCTCTAGCTTCATGTCCCACTTGCCCAGGGCTCAGAGGTCTGCAGCGGGGACGGCGAAGGGCTTTCTCACATCTTTTGAGCCTGTGCCAGGCACTGGGAATGCCTGTGGCCTCCTAGATTCCTTGGAACCTGTCCAAACCACCTCCTTCTGGCCTTTTCTTCCAGGCCTGTTTGCCCTGACAGTTATCCTGAGGCCAACAGCGAAGCAGCTAACGAACTTGCCTTTAAATATGTTCAGCAAACACCACCCTCCTCCCCACACACACACACAAACACATGCACACACACTCACCAACACTTCAGACAGGAGGAGGTTCTGAGTTACATGCCAGCAAGGCCAACCACCAGACAAGTCAGAGCCAAAGCTACAATTCTTTGAGTGAAATGGTGCTCCTCTGGTGCTTGTCAGTATCACGCCCGGCTTGTTGAGGGTTTGCACAGAGGATATAATGTCAGGATTCCGGTGACTCGAGGCCGGGGCAGGGATGGCTGTTCCCGGGAGGGAGCAGGGGATGGGGCCGCAGTGTGACATGCCTAAGACCCCACACAGGCCCCTCTGTGATGACCACCGCCTCCCTGGGGAGCAGCACTCCCTGGGGAGAAACGCATGAATGGAAGAGAGAGGAGGACAGCTGGAAAGGGGGAAAAGGCAGACATAATATTTTCATTGACTCACACAGACAGGGAGATTGTACTCAAACAAATTCTGGTGTTTTGAGATCAAAATAGCATCGAGGGTGGTCTTTTGGGAGCGAAAAGCAACTAAGCTAATCCAATAACATGCAGACGAGCTGAAAGCTCCTCTGACTCAACCTCTCTGTTCTTGGCCAGAGAGAAGCTCCTGAAGCTCCAATAAAGCTGGGGTCGTGGGGACCAAGCTAGAGGATTCATTTTTAATTTTAAGACATGATTAAAGGCCTTGTTAGATCTGTCATTCAATAGACCATGAAGGCCCACATTGGAATATCTCCGTCTTGGAGACATAATGGCCTTCCCTCCATCAGAAAAATATTTGTGAATCTGGATTCTATAAAATGTAATCCACAGGCTTAGTGCTGAAAGGTTTACACAGAATTCTGCTTGTTAAAGGGTCCCTGGAATTTACCTTTGCACTATTGTAAGTACTTTGCTCTCTGTACTGTTTTTATCTTTGTCTCTGCAAATCTTTGGGAAAATCACCAAAATGCTGAGACTCCTTCTCCAGCTGGTCTTTATTCCTCCTGGTCAGCTGCATGCTTGATGCTGAGAGACCTTGGGGTTATACAAGGTCGAGGACACGGGGAAAGTCCGTCTGTCTCCTGCATTCTGCCCTGTCCTCTCGGCCACCGCCTTGTCTTTCAAGGGACAACCCCGACTGTGAAGTCACCTGGCCAGAGAGATACCAGTGTAAACAAGGGCGGAGATGTCAAAGGGACCTACGTCCACCCTTGGGGCCCTGGGAGGAAGGAGGCCAGCCTGGATCAGTGTCCCCAGAGCAAAATAGCGCAATAATGAGGAACGCCAGTCCTCCAGTATACCCAGGAAGCTATTTCTGTGCTCATGTTAAGTCTCAGGAGGAAAGCACTCCCGGTCATGCTATCTGGGGTTCTGATCTCACCAGGAAGAGCTCTGCAGCCCGTCTTCTCCATGCCTATCCCCACGACCGAGAATAAGGATGACAGGAAACCTCCCCCATGCACCTTCAGGATGGGTGGGGCAGGGGCCGTGGGCCGGGGGGCCCTGCAGGGGAGGAGGGACTCACGGGGCTGTGGGTTCGGGGCCTCCCCCCACCCCCTGTAGGGCCCAGGGGGAGCCGTCTCACCTCACCCTGCATACAAGGGATCCAAAATTATAAAGGTGGGTTGGCAATGGACTAAAAGGAACAGGGACAGCCCTGGAGGAGCCCCATGGGGATGTGTTTGCTCTTTTGTCAGTATTTAATCTAATCCCTGAGCTCCCCCAAATATATATTCATATAGTCAGAATTGGGAGAAGTTGTTGCCAAAACTGCTGCTGACAATAGAAATTAAAGCCACCCCCTTAGATGCTGCAGGAGGGAAAGGGATCCTTTCTCCTTTTCTTCCTGATTTGTACCCCAGGATCTCTCTGAAGCTTCCCCAAGCCTGCCTGTGGGGCTCACCCCCCAACTCCCAGCGTCGAGGGCAGACCCAGCCCGGCAGGTCCAAAGATCCACTGCCTTGCCCCCTTTTAGCTCATGGGGTGCCGACCTCTAGCGACCCTGCGCTGGGACATGCTTAAGTCAAAGACAGTGAGAACCAGCGACAGGAAGTTTGAACACTGGCTTCACATCCCCCGAGGGACACGCGTGCCCCGGGGAGAAACCAGGGCCAGGCCACCAAGGCTGCTTGTTTGCTAAAGCCTCCTGGCCTATGAGCCATTATGAAGATCCACAAACAGCCTTACCTTCTGCTGTGATAAGTACTGGATTAAAAAAAAAAAATCCAGCAACGATTTTTTGCATCTCAATGAATAACTGGAGTCTCTTAAGGCATTAAACAAGCCTGGTTAAAAATAAGTAAATAAAAGGTTTAAGAAGCTGTTCCAGAAGGTGGGTGAGGGGAGTGGGAGAGACTGTCGGGCAGGGGGTCCCCTCTGATGGGGACGTGGCCAGACAGCCAGGCCGTCTCCGTAGCGGGAAGGGCAGAGAGCGTGGGAAGCTGTGTCTCCAGTGCGTGACTGGCCGCAGCGGGGCTGGTGGGCGTGTGCCCCCAGCCCTGACCCAGGCTTGGGGCCCGGGACCAGGTCCCCGGACGTCCAGGCTTCGGGTTCTGCCCACGTCCTGCCGGGAACACCAACCAAACCGAGTCCTGTCGGGGCAGCTGTGCAGCGGGAAGAAAGGGGGGAGGGGGCTGGGGGCTCGGGGCCCCAGAGGGGACGGGCAGGAGGGTGTCTGGAAGGGCAGGAGAGCCGTGTTGGAGCTGAGAGATGGGGGGGAGATGGGGCCCCACTTACAGAGCCACAGCTCGGGGAGAGGGTGGTCTCCTGGCCACCTGGCCACCCCAGCTCCCCTCCCCCACCCCACCAGCCCCAGACCTCCCCCAGCTTCAGGGGTCCCGCCGGAGATAAAGAGAGGTGCCTGGAGGGGCCGCCTAGACCCTACATGGGCAAATGACCCTCTCTGAGTCTCAGTCTTCTGAAATGAAAACGCAGACGCGAGTGCATCCCCCGGGGCATAGTGAAGGGGGAATGCAGACCGCGTCTGCGAAGGGCTCTCCTCTGAACCTGTCACAGGGCAGCTGTTCAGAAGCGGTCACTCTCATCAGGGCCGCTGGGATGGCAGCCCGCCGGGGCCTGCAGAGAGGGGGCTGGGGAGCAGTCCCGGGTTTCCAGAAGACACTGGAATGCTGGGCTCCTGGAACTCGGCTAGGAGACCGTCGTTTCCATCTGTGGACCCACCGTGCCCTGCTCTGGCACCAACGGGATAGTAAGTCTTCATCCTGGACGGACATAGCCTGGGGGACAGACACACGGATAGTGACAGTTCAACGCACAGCTGCTTGAACAGAGCGTCCCAGGCCAGAGGGAGCGGTGGTTGCTTCTGCCGGACAAGGCAACCTCGAGAGCAAGCACCCTTGGCCCCGCAGGGAGAGGGGCCCACGGGGGCAGCCAGCATGGGGAGGGACACAGGGGGCTGCCATCAGGGCGGAGACGGCTAGGCGCGGTGGCCGTTGGCCAGCAGGGCGTGCCATGATGGTGGGGCAGCCCCGGGCTGACCCCTCGCTTCCGCAGAGCCGGCACACGGCTGTGTCCCCAGCCCAGGCCTCCATCTGGGGCCAAGGCCATGCTGAAGGACAAACTGTGTTCTCAGGCCGCTATGCCGAGCCAAGGCCAAAAAGCTGGCCTCCGAAGAGCGTGGGTTTGACTTGCTGGACCATCCCATGCTGCGCTCAGCCGTTCAGCACCCAGGGGCCCGGCCGCCTGAGAGGAGTCCCACATTCAAGCGGGAGCTCCCGGGGTCTGCGTCTCACGGAGCAGCTCTCCTGCAGCTTGCATGGGGGAGGGAGGGTCGGCAGGGCACAGCGCGACCTCAGAGCTGTGGGAGGGGAGAGGCCAGCCCCTCCCTGAAGGAGAAAGGGAAGGGCCCAAAGGCGCCGTGCAGGGAGACGGGAAGACGCAGCCAGCAAACACAGGGCAAGAGGCAATCGGCTTGAGCGAGAGGGGCGAGACGGCCCAGCCTGACCCCAAACGGACAGAAAGGCCCAAGACAGACAGAGGGCAGCATTTGACGAGCCCCGGGGTCCCGCCCAGCAGCAGCCCACGTGGGTCAACTTGGGGCCCACAGCAGGACCTCTGGCTGGACGGCCGGACTGACCTGCTCCAGGCACCGCAGCACAACCTGGGCCAGGGACTGCTCTCGTCAGTGCGTCCCCGAGAAGGACAGAGGCTCTGGGGAATGTCATTAGGGCAGGGCCGCCTTGGAATCCTCCTGGATTTGAATGAGGTTGAGAGGCTTCTGGCTGCAGTTAAACACCACCAGCAGCTTTTGCACAAAGAAAGGTTTTATTTTCCTGAACCTCAATTCCTATTCAGAATACCAAAGGGAAGAATTCACACCAATCAAAATCAGGATTTATCAACCAGAAAGTTCAACCTTGTTTCCTGCCAAGCCTAGTCATTTATAAAAATAGCTGATTATTAGGTTTTCCAAGACAGAGTTTCACGGGCTACCTGATTTTTCAGGCTCTGAAGGCAGAGGGGAGCTGGCGGGTATATTGGGGGTCAAAGTCCCAGGTGATGCTTCCTCATGGTGACTCAGGTGGGCAGAGGCCCGCGGGCTCTCAACGCTGTGCGGGACTCAGAGGAGCTGAAGGGAGGACCTGAGACCAGAGAGACGGAGGATGGGGGCAGTCAGAGTGCTCAGTCCCGGGAGGCTCAGGGACCCCATCCCTCCTCCTTCCTGCAGAAACACCCAGGCCCTGCCCAGAGCAGTGAAGTGGAGCAGGACCACACCTGCCGCCAAGGTGTGTGCAGAGAGGGAGGGGGAGGGCAGTGCAGCGTCCAAGGCGCCAAGGGGGACAGGGGCTGGGAAAGCTTCCTGCAGTCCAGGGTCATTGCATTCCTGGGGGCACGAAGGAAGAGCCCGGAGCCCCGAGTCAGCGCAAACTGAGAGCCACCAAGACGCGGCTCAGCACATCAGAGACGTCAACTGACGCACAGCCAGGCCCTCCTGACTGCAAGACCTCACTCTTCTCACACCCGAAGGTCCTCCGACAGGACAGATGAGACCAGAGGTGCAGACAAGCGGGGCTCCAGTGTGGGGTGAAGCCGGTCTGGTCCCCTCCACGTCTTGCATCTGACAGCACGCTGTCACCTGGGTCTCTGTCCTGCTATGCCCTGCCCACTGCAGGGTGGCTGCAAGTGCCCAGGGGTTTGAGACTGAATGCCGTAGGCAGGGCACGGCCGCTGCTCAGGCCAGGACTGTGCAGGGGGTCCCGCTCATGCATCACGTGTGGGGTGCCCTGTGCTGGAGCAAACATGGGGAGAAGCAGGGTGACCCGCCCGTCCTTCCCCCGCTCGAGGTGCCGCAGCCTGGGGCACTGCCAGCTCAGGGTCTCCTTGGGTGGAACCTCACTCGCTGGGGCCCTGAGGGAGAGCCCCCCAAGGTGCAAGGGACACAGGGAGAGAGGAGAATGCTTTCTTTCCCTCTGCCGAGAAGATGGAGAAGCAGCCTGACCCTCGGATCCTCTCCAAGGGCAGCTGCAGAGCCTCCGTGAGCCATCCGCTGCTTCGCCCAGTTTGCTGACCTCAGCCCAGCAATGTGTTCCAGGAGCCCTTCCATGTGGTAGTCTGGGCCTGGCCTCCAGAGACCTCACCCCCGAGGGTGAGGACTGGGAACAAGACCAGGGCCTCCTTGCCTCCTGGGTCGACCTGTGTGTCTAGAAAGTGCTTCTCAGGTCACCAAGAAATAAAACACAAAAAACAAGGGGAGGTCAGGTTGTAGGAACACCCTTGCAGGATTGTCTGCTGCCCCACAGGTGAGCAGCACTTGGTACCATGTTCAACTGCCCCGATCCCGCCCAAGAATGTGCATTAGGAATTGCAGACATTTTGTCACACATGCTAACTGCTCCTGGGGACACTTTGTTGCTGTTGCTCAATCACTAAGTTGTGTTCAACTCTTTGCAACCCCATGGACTGCAGCGCGCCAGGGATCCCTGTCCATCACCATCTCCCAGAGTTTGCTCAAACTCATGTCCATTGAGTCAGTGATACCATCCAGCCATCTCGTCCTCTGGATACTTAGGTATGAGTGAATGTTTGAACCAGTGTTACCAAGAGCTGAGCTCACAGTCAGCACCTATTCAGAATACACTGGGCCTGCCAATGTCTGTTGTCGCTAACTTTGCCACCATTGTTCAAAATAGCAGTTTGTCAATGTGATATGCAACTAAGAATCAAATGTAACTTCTTATGTAAACAAGGCACAATTCCAGAATATGAACTGTGGGAACAGAAAGCGTCTCTTAAGGTAAATTCCATGCGGTCGTTGATGTGACTTGTGAAAATGTAAATCAATAAATGTCAAAGCAGCATGCTGGTTGTCTCCTTAAGCCTTAGAATGTGGCTCTTGCTTTGAATACAGTAATATTCAACAGCCAGCGTATTGGTTAATTACCTTGTGGTTGCAGTTGGATGGTGTAAAACTCATTTTCTCCTTCTTGCTGCAGAGCTGGGGGGACACTGTGCTCTCTGAGTGCTGAGAATAGCCCTTTGAAAGGCTGTTCTGTATTTCCTTAAATGAGGTACAGTAAAATCTCATTATAACAGACTTCTCTGCTATGCCCTAGAAATCATCAGATGTCTAGTTAACTCAGTTCTGCATAAATATGGTAAGTTCTAACTTCACAGCCAGTTTTGACGAGAAAGCAGTTCCGGTCTTTGCCCATCAGAGGTGAACAATAGGATTTGGCCTTGGGGTTGAAGAGGGTCTACTCATCCCCCATCAAAAGCCTTCCAGATTCCCCCTCTTCACCTGCGGGGCGGGAGGCTTCTGACTTCCCACCATCCACACCCAGATCAGAACCACAGAGAATCCAGGCACAGGATGGGGAGGGCACAAATCCACACTGGCCCCCAGTCACAGCTGTGGGTGCTGAGGAGCCAGCAAGGGCAGCAGAGCAGCCAGCGTTTGTGGGGACTCAGCAGAATTAATGAGTGAATGGATGGAAAGTTCCATGAGCATCTGTTTCACAGAGTCATCAAAAATAGGTCATTCGCATTTACACAATTGTTCACAACCTCCGTGAGTTTTGTTTTTCTTGGTCAGTTGTAATGTTTCCTCTCTCGTTTCTGATTTTACTTGAGTCTTCTCTTTTTCTCTTAATGTATCTAAAGGTGTAAATTCTATCTTTTTTTAAAAGACTGCCCTTAATTTTGTTTATCTTTCCTATTCTTCTGGGGCTTCCCAAGTGGCTCAGATGGTAAAGAATCTGCCTGCAATGCAGGAGACCCTGGTTCAATCCCTCCATCAGGAAGACCTCCTGGAGAAGGAAATGGCAACCCACTCCAGTATCCTTCCCTGGAGAATTCCATGGACAGAAGAGCCTGGCAGGCTACAGTCCAAGGGAGTGTCTCTATTTCATTCATTTCTGCTCTGAGGTTTATTTCTCCTCTCTAACAACTTTGGGTTTGGTTTGTTCTTTTTTTCCCCAGTTTCTCAAGGTATGAAGTTAGGATGCATTTGTGGTCTTTCTTTTTTCCTAATGTTAGGCATTTATCATCATAAACTTCTCCCTCAGAAATGTTTTTGCTGCATTCCATAAGTTTTGATATGTTGTGTTTCCATTTTTGTTTCTCTCAAGATATTTTTATGATTGGAAAGGGTATAATTTCAGTCTCCTTGCACTTTCTAAGGCTTGTTTTGTGACCTAATCTATGATCTATCTCAGGGAGTGTTCTGTGTTCACTTGAGAAGAATGTGTGTTCTGCCACTGTTGAGTGGAGTGTTCTGTATACGTCCATTAGTCCATTTGGTCTAAGATATAGTCCACTGTGTTCTTATTGACTTTCTGCCTAGATGATCTATCCTTTATTGAAAATGGGATATTGAAGTCCCTACTATTATTATATTGCTATCTGTTTCTCCCTTTGGATCTGTTAGTATTTGCTTAATATATTTTGGTACTGTGATATCGAGTATTTACATATTTACAATTGTTATATCCTTTTGAGGAGTTTGTACCTTTATCATTATATAATGACCATTTTTGTCTCTTGTTACAGTTTTTGACTGAAATTCCATTTTGTCTGATACAAGATTCACAATCCCTGTTCTCTTTCAGCTTTCATTTTAATAGGATATCTTTGTCCATCCCTTCATGTCAAGCCTGTGGATCTCCTTACAGCTGAAGTGAATCTCCTGCAGCATACAAGTAGGTCTTGATTTTTCATCCACTCAGTCACTCTGTGCCAAAAGACTGGAGAATTGAATCCACTCCCATTTAAAATAATAACTGACAGCTAAAGACTTAGTGTAGCCATCTAATTCACTGCTTTCTGGCTGTTTTGCACTTCCCCTGTCCCTTTCTTTTTATTTCACTGCCTTTCCTTGCAAACGGATAATTTTCCACAGTGCTACACTAGGCTTCCCTTCTCTTTTATCTTTTGTTTATCTATTATAGGTTTTTGCTTGTGGTTACCAAAAGGGCAGCCTTGTTGTAAAATGTTATGTTATACCATTTATATAACATGTGTGTGTGTGAGAGAGAGAGAGAGACTGATTTTTAAAAAGTGATGCCTTGTGGCTTCACTACCAAATGAGATGCAAGATCAATGAACATCATTCTAACAGAAAAATCATAGCAAATGACTTTTTAGTTTAGTCATTTTTGATAGCTTTATTGAGACATAATTGACTGAAATACAATAAACTGCACATATTAAAGAATACAACTTAATAAGTTTTAACGTGGTAAAGACTACACCTGCAATGCAGGAGACCCCAGTTTGATTCCTGGGTTGGGAAGATCCGCTGGAGAAGGGATCGGCTACCCACTCCAGTATTCTTGGGCTTCCCTTGTGGCTCAGCTGGTAAAGAATCCGCCGGCAATGTCAGAGACCTGGGTTCGATCCCTGGGTTGAGAAGATCTGCTGAAGAAGGGAAAGGCTACCCAGTCCAGTACTCTGGCCTGGAGAATTTCATGGACTGTATAAATCATGGGATTGCAAAGAGTCAGACATGACTGACTGACTTTCAGTTTCACTTTCACTTTTTTCAACATAGGCACACATCCATGAAACCATTATTGCAGTCACAATAATAAACAAAAGCCATCACCCCTAAAGCTCACTCCTGCCCCTTTGTGACTCCCCTCTTAGCTTCAAAATAAGTTTTAAGTCAATTAGTCCTCTAAATTTATCCTTTTTCAAGATTGTTTTATTATTCTAGCTACTTAAAATTTCCATGTAAATTTTTAAATAAAGTCATCAACTTAAACAAACAAACAAAAAAAGCCTGGAGTTTTGATTAGGACTATTTGAGTAACAGACCATAATGCAGTTCAGTTCAGTCGCTCAGTCATGCCTGACTCTTTGTGACCTAATGGACTGCAGCATGCCAGGCCTCCCTGTCCATCCCCAACTACTGGGGCTTGCTCAAACTCATGCCACTGAGTCAGTGATGTCATCCAACCATCTCATCCTCTGATCCTCTGAATGGAATCAGGGTAGATGTTCTGAGGTGGAGTGCATTCATCCCATGAAGTGGGGTGAAATTTGTCAGATTTTGTAGATACCCTTTATCAGGTGAAGGAGCTTCCCATCTATTCCTTGTTTGCTGAGGCCTTTCAATATGAATAGATGTTGAATGTTTAGCACTTTTTTACTTATTTATCTTTTCTTCCCAGCTGACATATTGGCTATCACTATTTGCTGTGCTGTTTAGGTGATCGATTTAGAGTTTATAGTAGACATCACTGACTTATCTTGGTCTATGTTCAAGTGGTATTATTCCATCTTGCACATAGAGTGGGTGCTATTGTGATCTCACTTTACAGATGAGAAGACTCAGGCTTAGAGTCTTCACTGGAAATTGTAGAGTCTGAATATTTTCTGGTTTTTGTTGGTACTCTCCCATCATTTCTTATTTTAAGAGCACTTTTATTCCTTCTCATCTTAAACACTACCCTACTTGGAGACAAGTACAAGATTACCTATAATTTCTTATTTTGTTTAAACTATTTTCACATTTACCTGCAGAGTTTATTAGGAATCTACTTTAGTGTACAGTATGACATCAAAGGGGCTTCCCAGGTGGTGCTAGTGGTAAAGAACCCGCTCGCCAGGGCAGGAGACCCAGGAGACATAGCCTTGATCCCTGAGTTGGGAAGATCCCCTGAAGGAAGGCAGGCACTGCAGTCCACTCCAGTATTCTTGCCTGGAGAACCCCTTGGACAGAGGAGCCTGGCGGGCCATGATCCATAGCATCGCACAGAGCAGGACACAACTGAAGCAACTTAGCGTGAATGCACGCACGTGATATCAAGATCCATTTGACAGAAATGTCGCCATATCCCAACATCATGTGTATGTATGTGAAACTGTATTTGCATGATTTATGCTATTTTTATTAATGGCACACAAAGTGTTTTGACCTCTGCTTGGTCATAGTTCTTCCTATCTCCCTTCTTTTGAATAAATATCTCAGTCATATTAATGTATTACACCCTAGATTAATTTTTTTTATTTTTTCACCTCTCTGGAACTTGGGTTTGGCACAGAATGGCATATACACATCATTCTTACACATTTTTCCTGGTTTTCCAGTTTAAGAGCCCAGCAAATCTCCACTAGCCCATCTAGTCCAGTCTTATTTGCATAGTTAAGTAAAGAGACGAAAGCTTTACTTCAGCACCCATACTTTTCTCATACGTGTGGACATTGTATCTTTCCACTATTCTCAAGTGTAAGATTTTCTCCATTGTGTTTCTGACTGGCAATGCCTGGGATGCAAGGAAGTTATTAATTCAAATACTTTTATTATGCCGCAGTATTATAATTTAAATATCTTCTAAACATTTTTCAAGTGAATCCCCTGGGGGGTTTGGAAGAAATTAGATCATCTGCAAATAGTTTGACATTAGATTTTCCTTTGTTGTTGTTGTTTCATCACTAAGCTATATTCAACTCTTTATGATCCTGGGGACTGCAGCTATGTCAGGCTCCTCTGTCCTCCACTATCTCTCGGAGTTTGCTCAAATTCATATCCATTGACTCAGTGATTCTATCTAACCATCTCATCCTCTGTCACCCCTCCTCCTGCCTTCTCCTCCTGCCTTCAGTCTTTTCCAGCATCAGGGTCTTTTCCAATGAGTCGGCTCTTCACATCAGGTGGCCAAAGTATTGGAGCTTCAACTTCAGCATCATTTCTTCCAGTGAATAATCAGGGTTGATTTCCTTTAAGATTGACTGGTTTGACCTCTTTGCTGTGTAAGGGACTCTCACGAGTCTTCTCTAACACCACAGTTCAAAAGCATAAATTCTTCAGTGCTCAGCTTTCTTTCTTCAGCACTTAGCTTTCTTTATAGTCCAACTCTCACATCCATACATGACTACTGGAAAAACCATAGCTTTGACTACATGGACCTTTGTTGGCAAAGTAATGTCTCTGCTTTTTAATATGCTGTCTAGGTTTGTCATAGCTTTTCTTCCAAGGAGCAAGCGTCTTTTAATTTCATTTTCCTTTCCAACACTTAGCCTCTCACTCTTTAGCCTTCTGCACTGGCTGGAATTCCCGGACCACCAAGAACAACATAATCTTCCTTTCCTGTTTTGGGTGGAAAGCCCTGCAGTATGTCACTGCTGAGGTGTGAGGTGATTAGATCAATATGATTTTTAGCATGGTGAGGAAGCATATACCAAGACTTTTGGAGTCTGACTCTATCAAGGACCTTTTTGGCAATTACTCACTTTCTTATATATAACTGCTTGTTTACACCATTGAGATGCTATTTTTTTTTAAAGTTTTCTAATTTAAATGCAAATTTGTACTATAGGATAAAATGTTTTAAGTTTTGATGAGATAGTCTTTTAACACATTGTTATGGGTTGTTTTGTTCTGCTATGTTTGTTAATTTAGGATTTGACATCCACTCTGATCTGTTTACTATATTTTTTAAAAAATTTATTTCATAAGTGCACACATCTCTTAATAAATGGGTGAGTTTTGTGTCTCTTTCTGAACTTGGGACAGATCATACAATGTGAATAATCAGCTCCCTGAGATTTTAAAATAATTTCCTTGTTTACAATCTGGCACATTTTTAGAGTGATTATGCAATAAATTTTTACAATCAATTTTATCAATAGTCAGTTTTTCAAGTTCTCTGATTTTTTATTAGACTTTGGGGGGAAATGATCTTCACAAAAGCTCCACACTTTTTAAATTTAATATCATTTCCCTCTGCATAACACTCATGCTTCCTAAAAAAGAAAAACCTGCTCAAACTCTCTCATCACAACTTCTCCCTCATCTCCAATTTTGTCTTCTTTCCTTTTCCTGAAATAAAATGTGTTTTTAAGTCTCCAAAAATACTGGATTTGTTTAATTATTTAACAACATTCAAACCTCACTTTGAAAATCATAGTTTTATCAACTTCTGTGGTGTTTCCTTTTGGTATTTCATAGTCTGAAAGCATGATTAGCTTTTTTATTTTAACTGCCTTTTTGTGGACTACTATAATCATTTATTTAGTTCAGTGAAACTTGAAGGAATAGTTTCTGATCATGCGATTAAAGGTTTAGAATATCGAATAATAACAGCTGCCATCATTATCATATTCTAATAGTAAACTTTTGAGATTCCATGTGTTACTCAAGTGCTTCACAGGCATTTTCTTATTTAATTTTGAAGGAAGCAAGTGGGAGTTCACACTCTCAGCCCGTGTGAGCTGGGACACCGGTCTCCCCCTCAGACTGAGACTCACTCATCAGCTTCCCTGTCTCAGAGCGATGCCGCCAGCTCTCTGGGGTCTCAGCTTGCAGAGAGCTGATGGTGAGGCTTGCAGCCTCCATAAAAAATCTGTTTCTTACAATAGGTCTCTTTAGATAGGTAAACAGGTAGATAGACAGAAAGACAGACTGATGGGGGGACAGAGATGATGGATATTGATAGATAGATGACAGACAGATTATAGGTAGATGGTAGATAGGAAGACAGGTAGATAGATAGAGATGGCCAGCTAGATAAGCAGACACCCTTTTGGCTGTCTTCCTGGAGATCCCTAACACACACCCTATACAGGCCTTCCCACCCCGTCTCCTCTCCCACATCCTCACATTTTACAGGATGGTGTCTCAGACCCTTGTCTCCGGGTTTGGTTTCCAGGAACCTAAGCTCAGACCATGCTAACAATGGTTAATCTTCATTTACCAAAACAACATGTGCCTCTTCATTTTGCTTAATTTTTTAGCCTTGAAATCATCTGTGTCTAATGACAATGATGTTGCCTCTGCTTTCCTTTAGGGCTTCCCAGTGGCACCAGTGGAAAAGAACCCACCTGCCACTGCAGGAGACGCAAGAGACGCAAGTTTGATCCCTGGGTCGGGAAGATCCCCTGGAGAAGGAAATGGCAACCCACTCCAGCACCTCACCTGGGAAAGCCCGCGGACAGAGGAGCCTGGCGGGCTACAGTCCATAAGGTCACAGAGCGTGGAACACCAGTGAGGCGCACACACAGCATGCTCTCGTTAGAGAGGACTTAGAAAGAGAACTGTAGTCTTCCAAAACCTTTGGAAGTGTTTTGTAGTCCTTTGCTAGTGTTTTTTCTCTTACAACCTTGCCGAGTTGACTTTAGTTTTGTAGCCTCGTGGTTGTAAAGGGACCCTCCACGTGTGTATCATGATTGTCCGCTAGTTCACTAAAAACAGAACATAGGCACACACATGGGGCTTCCCAGGGGACACTAGTGGTAAAGAACCACCTGCCAATGCAGGAGACATGAGATGTGGTTTGATCCCTGGGTCAGGAAGATCCCCTGGAGGAGGGCACGGTAACCCACTCCAGTATTCTTGCCTGGAGAATCCCGTGGACAGAGGAGCCCGGCAGACTACAGTCCATGGGGTCTCACAGAGTCGGACACGACTGAAGCGACTCAGCACGCATGCACACATACACACACCCTTTCGGTTCTGTTTTTTGTTTGTTTTTGTTTTTTTTTCAGAGAGAACCTTGACTACTATGGGGAAAGATACATCATGGGAAATGGAAGTTTCCGGAAACAAGAGGCCAAGGTATGCAGCGGTGGACTGTGTCCCTGCTGAGGTTGCTGGGACTGGTGGACACGGGAGGGAGGCAGCGGGGGTGTGGACTAGGTGTTGGGTGCAGATGTCAACACACGGAGGCGATGGGGCGGTGACAGGTGCGTGAGCGGGTGGCAGCATGGGCGGAGCCACGGCTCTGGCAGAAGAGACAGTGCGGGAGGCCAGGAGCCTCCGGGCCAGCGTGCGAGCTGGGCAGGGACACATGACCACCACGGCTCTCCAGGGGCCAGCGAGAGCAGGAAGGAGAAGGAGGCAGAACAGCAACAAGCCAGAGCATTCCAGGAATGTCCCCCAGAGGGCACTGGGGAAGGGGAGGCGGGGAGCCCGGATGAACGGGTGGAGGGGGCGGTGAGGAAGGGCTGCCTCCAGGAGGGCGTGCAGGCTGCGGGCACCCACCACAGCCAAGTGAGTCAAGAAAGTTTCTGCTCCTCCCAGGAGTGAATTTATGAGCCGTTTCCAATTCTATTAAGATTGAATGCCTGCTAAATGGAAAGCCTGGCACATTTTAATAGGATTGTAATAGCAGGTAATTGCATGTTTATGCATATATTTATATAAGGAGATTATCAACAGCTTGTCTCTCAAAATTATGACTTCGAAAAACAAAATTTATATCCTAAAATTGCTTTTACAATTCCATTATCAAATCACATCCTTCTTTATTTCCTACAGGCCTTTCTCAGGCTAAACTTAAGAAATCGCCATGTGTTTTAGTAAAATTTACTTTGAACCTCCTGTATTTCATTATGTGAAAATGGGTTTCTAGCTGCCTCTCCTAATTAAAGAAATGACACTATTAAGTAGATGCCTTTTGAGCAAAACCAACTGTATTACCTGTGGCTAACCCCACCTAGAAATAACCAAAATATGTTGTTCTGTACAAAAGTTGATAGTTCAGAGCCATTCGGATGCCAATTATGCACCTGTTTGGCTCGTTTCTACAATTTTATGTTGCATTAGATTTGGTGTTCTTAGTTTACAGCCTATTAAACCTGATAAAGTTGAAATATGAGCTCCCTGGGTCATAAATGAACATAAGCTGCTCTCAGACAAATGAGAGGCTCAGAATAGAAATATTTACTGCACCTCAGTGAGAAGTTTTCATAAAAGTGCTCAAGCTGGCGTAGCTGTTCTTTGCAGTGGAGCAGCCAAAGCACCGGGTCAGCGTGTGTCCTGTGAAAGGCCGTGGCTCTTGACAGCAGGTAGCGAAGCCTTCACCCCAAACTCTGGGGAGCTGCGACACCCAGAAACCCCTCAGCTCATCAGAGTTGATCAGGAATCTCTGAAAGTCAGGAAGAAAACTGCATTTGCTGGATCATCTCCCATCCAGGGGCTCCTGGACCCTAAGCCCTGCTTCCCCTCTGCTCCTTGGGGAAGGGCGGGCATTGCCCTTTGAGGTGGGTGCTTGCAGGGGAGACCCTATCTAAGTGCATAGAGGTGGGGGCCAGGGTGAGGAGGGCCCCACCCACCACGGGAGGAGACTGACGGCCTGGCCAAGAGGCGAGGAGCCTTCTTCAGTTCCCAGCAGCCTGTGGAAGCCCTGCTGCGGGCAGACAGATCCTGAAACCCAGAGGCTACATGAGGTACACAGAGAGGCGGCGTGCGCACACAGGCAGCTGGGAGGCCTGTGAGGGGAAGAGCCCAGGTCCCAGCAGGAGGCTGGGAGGAGGCATCACCCCCGAGCTGGGGATCCTGTGGGTTAATGGAGTGGGCGGGGGGTGGGGGGTTCCGGGATGGGGGGACCTGCGTTGGTCACAGTGGACAGCTTTGTTCCCCAGTCTGATGAAGAAGGAACACGTGGGGAGCTGCCTGGTGGGGCTGGACCCTGGGGAAGGGCGTGGGAACGGTTCCCCGCCTCTGCCGGAGATGACCAGCTCATCTGCATTTCCAGGACTCCTCCCGGCCAGCACTGAGAGTCCTGTGTCCCAGAGCCCTCTCGGTCACCCACCCTCGTCCTTGCCCCTGCTCCCCACCCACTGACCCCAGCTCAGAGCAGAGGGTGCCTGGGGATGGGCTCGGGACCCAGACCGGGTGGGAGAGGGGCAGAGTCAAAGTGCACCCACCTCTGGGTTACTTTGCTTTATGAGGAAACACTCCAAAGATACTGAAAAAGAAAAAAACAGAGATTAACTCAACACACACATATATCTTCATCACCCAGATAAATAGACCTTAACATTCTGTCATACTATGTTCAGGTCATTTATCATGAAATGAAATATTATCTGCATTTTTGAAGCTGTCTGCATACTCACCTTCCATTCTCAGAAATAACTATGCTGAAATTAACATCATTCCCGACCTATATGTCATAGTTTTATAATAGGTAGTGTGTATTCATAAGCCATAGAGTAGCTTGGTTTTTTTTAAACCCCGTGTTTCATAATGTGTAGAACGTTCAGAATCTGTTCTGTGCTGTTCTGGAGAACATGGCATCTTGGCTCACGAACTCGGAATCCTTCACTTTACCTGCGGACATGCTCATCCATGATGTGGTTATAACAAGGTGGAGGCACCCTTCTACGTGGTTGGTCATGTGGCCAGTTCTTGGGGACAGCAGAAGTGCAGCACCTGGGTCCGTTTGCATCTGCCCTGGAGGCTCTCCAGCAGCTGTTAGAACGGAACTGGCAGGTCACGGGGGGCATCTCCACCCGGAGGTCACACCCCCTTCAACAACAGGAACGAGGCTCCCTCTGATATTGCCACATTTCTCTCATTTTTCAAAATCATGAATATGAAAAATCTCAGTGTATTTTAATCTGCTACCAATTTTTGCATTTTATTTACATTTTATTTTGAAAAAATTTCAGACAAAGTCAACAAATCAATACAAACTAAAAAAAATCAATACAAACAATTCATGTTCATCTTCATTCAGATTTCAAAAACTGTTGAATTTTGTCATCTTGGCTTCCTCATTCTTTCTATTGTCACAAGTATTTTTTCTGAACCATTTGATAGTAAGTTTTTGAATAATACTCTGGTACCCATAGATGGGCTCCGCAGATGGCACTAGTGGTAAAGGGCCCACCTGCAATGCAGGAGACACAAGAGACTCGGGTTTGATCCCTGGGCTGGGAAGATCCCCTGGAGGAGGACATGGCAACCCTCTCCAGTATTCTTGCCTGGAGAAATCCCATGGAGAGAGGAGCTGGTGGGCTACAGTCCATGGGGTCACACAGTGTTGGACATGACTAAGCAACTTAGGATGGGGATCTAATACTTCAGGAATTATTTTGTAAAATCAAAAGACATCATTTTATATAACCATAGGACAATTATCAAAAGCAGGACATTAATACAGTATAATTTTGCCAAAGGTCACACTAACATTTGTAGAAAAAGAAAAATGTCTAGAATGTAATCCTATGTCACCTGTGTTTTGTCAGCCTCTTTAGTTTTTCTTTCTTCTTCATACCCTTGCTTTTTAAATTAAAATACAGTTGGTTTACTGTTGTGTTAGTTTCAGATGTACAGCAAAGTGATTCAGTTATACTTATACGTATATATTCTTTTTCAGATTAATTTCCCTTGTAGGTTATTACAGAGCATTGAGTAGTATTCCCTAGGCTGTACAGGGTTCTTGTTGTTTCACTATTTTACATGTAACAGTGTGTGTGTGTTAATCCCAAATGCTTAGCTGAACAATCTCGATATTTTTGAAAAGCACAGGGCATTTATTTTGCAAGATGATCCTCACTTGATTTGGGGTTGTGTCCTGTTTCTTCATGGTTAGATTCAGGTAAGGTGTTTTTGTCAGGAACGCTACACAAGTGACACATGTCCTCAGTAATCACATCACATCACGAGGCCCAGGACATCAAGTCATCCCTTTGCTGGCCGTGTGGCCTTTGGTCACTTGGTAAAAGTGCTGTCCGCCAATTTTCTCCACTGGAAAGTTTTTATCCTCCCCATGTACTTATAGATACTCTGTGGGGAGACAGCGTAAATTCTGCTTTCTCTTCCAACTCTTACCCAGGAGTTGAAGCATCCGTTGCTGACATTTGCTTGAAGCAATTACTAATGTGGTGGTTGATAAATTATGACTTTCTAATTCCATCACTCTTCTACCTTAGCTACTAATGGGATTCTATGGGAAGGAAGAGAACTTTCTCTTCTCCTTGTGTCTGTGTGTGATCGATGTAATTTCATGGATTCTTATCTTTTCTATAAGTTATCACCTATTATGGTCATTTATTTTGATGTTCAGACTGCTCCATATTTGGCCATTAGGAGTTCCTCTGAGGCGCCTCTTGTGTCCTTTTGCTGACCCCTGCGTCCTTCTGACATGTCCCATTGCTCTGAGTATATTCTTGCTTTCTGTCTCAGAAAGATATTCCAGGACCATCTTGTTCTTGCCCAGCCCAGGTCTAGTTGAAAGAATTCTCCAGAAGTAGTTTTCCTAGCTCCTTCCGGTGGAGAACTGCGCGCGCGCGCGCACACACACACACACTGCATCTGTCCCTACTCCTATCTGTAGATCATCTGTCACATGAATTCTCACCAGCTCTTCCAGTTCAAGTCCAAGTCCACCGGGTCAATTCCAGCAGCCCCATTCCTATTTCTCCAACAATAAGGAACCTCACTACCATCACGACAATGTAGTTATTTACTTGTTCAGTTCCATAAAACACATTCAGTACTCCCAGAATTGCTCACAAATACCACTGTAGATTTGTTTATAGTTTCTTTATCTCTGTCTGGAGGGTACAAAGTCCAAATGCTGCGTTCAAGAGTCCTTTGGGATGGCCCCTCCCCTTGGCGGTCCTCTCCTGCTGTAAAGCTGGTGTACCGGCCGACTCACTTGTTTCTGTTTGTTTATCCATTTAAGTGGATGGGGAGTGGTATCACTCGTTTGTGTTAATTGAAAATTTGCATTAATTTATGCTTCCTTAATCACCAATGAAGATGAACATTTTTACATGCTTATTGGCCATTCATATGTATATATCTTCTCAAGTATTTTGCCCAATTGTTGTCAGTTCAGTTCAGTTCAGTTCAGTCGCTCAGTCGTGTCCGACTCTTTGTGGCCCCATGGACTGCAGCACGCCAGGCCTCCCTGTCCATCACCAACTCCTGGAGCTTACTCAAACTCAAGTCCATTGAGTCCATGATGCCATCCAACCATCTCATCCTCTGTCATCCCCTTCTCCTCCTGCCCTCAATCATCCCTAGCATCTGAGTCTTTTCAAATGAGTCAGCTCTTCGCATCAGGTGGCCAAAGTATTGGAGTTTCAGCTTCAGCGTCAGTCCTTCCAATGAACACCCAGGACTGATCTCCTTCAGGATGGACTGGTTGGATCTCCTTGCAGTCCAAGGGACTCTCAAGAGCCTTCTCCAACACCACAGTTCAAAAGCATCAGTTCTTCAGCTCTCAGCTTTCTTTATAGTCCAACTCTCACATCCATACATGACTACTGGAAAAACCATAGCTTTGACTAGACAGACCTTTGTTGGCAAAGTTTCTATGTTAATTATTGGGCTGTAAGAGGTCTTTATAGATGCAGACATTTTTATCAGACACATGTTTTGGAATATTTCCTCCTGGTATATGGCATGCCTTTTCCTTGTTCTTACTGAAATATTTTGAATAGCAATTTTTTCATTTTGATGAAGTCCAATTTACCAATTTCTTTTGCATTTCTGGTTATGCTTTTCATATCAGAAATCTCTGCCTAACCCCAAAGTCACAAATATTTTTCCTATTTTAAAACTAAAACTGCAATTTTATATTAAAATATGAAAACTTTAAGAAGTTTTAAGTTGATGATCCATTTTGTGTTAAATGTTGTGCCTGGTATAAGGTAAGCATTGAGATTACATTTTTTATACAGATATTCAATTTTTCAAAAAAGCACTTTTTGAAAAGAATATTCTTTTCCAATTGAATTACCCTGACACCTTGGTCAAAAATCATTTAGCAGACATGTGTGGTTCTATTTCTGGACGCTCTGTCCTGTTCTACTTACGTGTGTCTATTCTTATGCTAATACCATGGTGCACCGATTCCTCAAGCTCGATAGTGTGTTCTTCTTTCAGCTGCTGTAACTCTTCAAATTTGTCCTTCTCCAAAATTGCTTTGGCTCTTCGAGATCCCTTACATCCCCATGTAAGTTTTATTTATTTTTTAATATTTAGTTATTCGGCTGTGCTGGGTCTTAGTTGGGGCACGTGGGATCCAGATCCCAAACCAGGGATCACACCCAGGCCCCCTGCATTGGGAGCTTGGGCTTAGCCACTGGACCAGCAGGGAAGTCCCCCAGCAGAAGTTTTAGAATCAGCGTGGGGCCCCAGAGCCCAGGTATCACAAGGTCTCCGCATTCTGGCTGTGTCCACTGCAGCAGCTGCTGTCTGGGGCTCCTTCTCCAGCCTTGAGGACTTGGTCCAAGAAGAAGCAGATCAGGATGCAGGCAAAGCCTCTGGGGGCTGTGTCCACAGCTTTGGGCTCTCCTTCCCTCACACATCCTTCCTCTCCAGCACTCTGACAACTATGTCCAGCTCCCTCTGTCTTTTCCAACCCCTATCCTCAACCTAGTGAGACTAAGCGGGTCTCCCCAGGTGCTCTGTCCTGCCCTGCATCTTGGAGACTCACCAATCAGGGTCCTGCATTACCTGCCAGCCGACATCTGGAGACAGGTGCTTCAGTTTTTGTTAGGTTTCCTGGCTGATTACAGGAAAAGAGCAATTCCCCAGGGCTCCATTCTCCCTGGGGGAGACAGAGCCCTCCGCTGTGGTTTTAATTGGCATTTTTTAATTGCAAGTGGGATGGAACATCTTTGTTCTTATTCATTGTCTTTTCTGGTTTCATCTGCTCTAAATTTTCTGTTTGCATCCTTGCTCAATTATCTACTCAGTTACCTATATTTTCCTCATCAGTTTGTGAAAGTTCATTACCTCTTTTGGTCTCAACTGTTTGTCAGCTATATACATTGCAAACATCCTTCCCTGTTTTGTAACTCTGTACAATTATTATGTTTTGGGGCTTCCCAGGTGGCGCTAGTGGTAAAGAATCCTTTTGCCAATGCAGGTAATGCAGGTTAGATCCTTGGGTCCGGAATACCCACTGAGGGAGGAAATGACAACATGCTCCAGTATTCTTGCCTGGAAAATTCCGTGGACAGAGGAGCCTCGCAGGCCACTGTCCATGGGGCTGCAGAGAGTCAGACACAACCGAGCAACTGAGCACACACACAACTATATTTAAGACCCCTTTTGTTTCTTTTGAAAGATTTCCTTTTCTTTACCTTTTGTTTCGTTTAATTTTGTTTTGCTTCAGAGGGGAGCATGGCATGAGGAAAGCAGCAGGACGTATTGATCTTTCCTGGATCATCTGTCATGATGCTATTATGACATTCTACCTCACGGCCAACTAAAATTTTAGTGTTTTATTTTACACATTTAGAGCTTAATGAATTTGTTCTTCTATATTGAGTAAAATAAACCTTTAGTTATAGAGGTAACCAAACTTCCCAGCCCACTTATCAAGGATCCCTTTCTTTCTTGCACCAATTTTCTAATACCAATTTCTCTTATAAACAGAAGCCAGTTTCTTGGCAATAAAATTTGCTTTATCAGTCTGTTTGTCAATATATTTGTTCTGTTTATTCATGTAGCTTCATAATAAACTTTGGTATCTCATAGGGCAAGAAAATCTATTCTACTTTTCAAAACCACCTTGGATTATGTAAAAAGTAGATAATGAGAACCTACTGTATAAAACAGGGGCCTCCACTCAGCGTTCTGTGTGGCCCAACGGGAAGGCAATCCAGAAACGAGGGGATGTGTGTATATGTAGAGCAGATTCACTTTGTTGTAGAGTGGAAGCTAGGAAAACATTGTAAAGCAACTATACGCCAATAAAAATTAGTTTTAAAAAGTCATCTTGGCTTTTTATCCTTCTATATTCTAAAATGTTCAGAGGCGCAATACAAGCCCAAATGAAACAAAGAAAATATGCCAGAGAAGTCTGAAAAAGTCTCAAGTGGAAAACCTAGAGGTGAAAAACAGTCATTGACTGAAAAAAGGCAAGAGGGGCTGAGTCATAAACCAGATGCAGCTGAAGAAAGAATACTGGATTTGGTAAAACAGAGTTGAGAAAATCACAAAAGACGGCACATGGAGGTGAAGAGGCCGAGACATTAGCAAAGTTAACAGACATTTGGTCACAGTAGGGTGGGTTGAGCTCCATCAGCAGAAGTTCCAAAAGACAGAGGGAGAGAGTGTGTGTCACACGGGGCTGGGGTAGAGGGTGTCTTCAGGTCCCAGAAGCAGTTTATTCTTGAGTGAAAACCTTTGGGATGAAAGGAGCCGCTTTCATGGATGGTCAACTCGAGTCACCTGCTCGGGGGTCACCTCCCCTGAGCCCATGCGCACTGTGGCTCGTCCTCCCTGGGGCCAGTGAGAGGGCTCCACAGCAGGAGGGGAGAAGGGTGCTCCCCCGGCAGCCAGAGCCCTTCAATCGCTCCTCCCACTGTTCATCCCACCCCCGTGGAGGCAGCCCAATCCCCCACCGGACTCGACACAAAGGTCCAGACACTTCCTGGAGACGTGGGGAAGCATTGCCCAGGGCCTGCCTCTGGGCAGCCTGCACCAGGGGATGCCACACCTGGGGGCCTGCCCAGGGGGCCGGGCACTGGGGCCAGGGCCAGAGCAGTCTTCCCAAGCTCACACCTGATGTCCGCAAGGTACCTAAGCTCTCCAAGCATCTCTCTCTCCTCTAAGAATAGGAAAGGAACAGGATGAATAAAGGAAAAGAGCGGGAGAAGGGGAGTGAGGAGGAGGGGAGAAGGAAGGAGCGCATGGGCCACCGGACAGCCAGCACGGGGCCCTGGCTGTAGGGAGCGCCCGGCGGCAGCAGAGAAGAGCAGCTGCGCGGAGGGTGAGGCAGCCCCCGACCGCAGAGGGGCGCCCTGCCACGCAGGCCACGTGGCTGGGCCTCGTCCAACACGGACGCAGCAGTTTCCACACCTAATTGAAAGGACTGTTACATTTCTAAATCAAAACATAATTTTTAAGTGTTGCTACACTCATAATTAAAACTTTTATGTATGGGAAAAGCTTAGATTTTTTTTTCCCTCTCTTTTAAAGATGAAAAACTCCACTTTCTAATTGCAGCATCCTTGTGCCAGCCCCGCCCTGCCTCCAGGCCTGAGCGCACCCCCACCCCAGCCCTCGCGCCCGCGGAGACGGGGCCGCTGGAGCCCCTACGCCGGTGGAGACGGGGCCGCCGGAGCCCCCAGCCCCATGGCCCCCTTTCCCTGCCCAGCGCTATCGGTTGCCATGGAAACCTGCATCCGCAGCCAGCACCAGAGGAGCCAGCTCTTTTCATGTTGCCCATTGGGTCCTAATCCCGTTTCTGTCTCCGTCTCTGGAGAGCTCTGCCTCTCCGTGGGGCTTCCCAGGATAGCGGGCAGTTCGGTTGCCAGGACAACATGCTTGTGGGTCCCACAGGACGGGGCAGGGGGATGTCTGGACCCAGGCTTTGGATTTAAGGGCAGCATCTGTGGCCCAAGTGAAGGGTCTGGGGGCTCCTCAGAGGGCAGACACGTGGGACGCAGGTCTTCCCATCTCCTGAAGCCTCTGCTTCTCAGCTGCCTGACCACTGGTCGTGGCCAGGAACCCTGCTGGGAGGCCCGACGCAGAGGCAGGCCCGCCGGTGACCACAGGAAAAATGCATGGTGGCAGCAGAGAGTAACCGAAACCTGCTGCAGGCACGTCCGCAACACCCCCCCCACCCCCCGTGGCCTCAGAGCTGGGGTTCTGCACCCAGCACTGCCTCCATAGGGCACCTACCCACCCAGCACGCTGGGCTTGGCCCCCAGGAGAGGGGAGGGGCTCCCCCAACCCTCAGAGGCCTGGAGCAAAAGAGCAGGCCCAGCAGAGGGTGTGGGTTGGCAACAGGCAGTAGGTCACGTGCAGGGCAGAGGCCTGGGACAGAGGAAGGGGCCTCATAGAGACAACTAGACCACGGCTGATGCAAACCCAGGGCCCTCGGCAGAGCCTGAAACCCAGAGCCGGAAGTCAGGACAGGCAGAGCATCACCCAAATAGCTGTTTGTTGAGCAGCTCCCGGGAGCCAGGGCCACCCAGGCCAATGCAAGGAGTGGGGACCGCCTGCCCTGCCCGCGTGCAGCTGAGACCCTGAGGCATGATCACCGGGTGTGCAGGCTAGGGGGGCGAGCTGGAAGGGAAGCTGAGGCCTGGGGCCTGCGAGGGCAGCAGGGGACACGCAGGTGTGTGGACCCTGCAGGTGAGGGGGCCGAGAGCGGGGTATGCCGGATGCAGGCCAGGGCCCCCATCAGGGGCTGCCAGGTGGGGGCCACCTGGACCTGAGGTCAGGACCCTGACAGGGAAACTGGGGATCACTGTGTGGGGACCACCGGGGCCACGTGGGCCATCTGACCGGCTGGGCTCAGACAAGCTGTCATTTCAGCAGGTAACTGACACGTGGATGGGTTACGCCCAACAAGTACCATTCTGCCTGCATCTCTCTGCATTTGCTCAGCTGGATCCCCGACGGGTCAGGCAGGAGGAGGAGCCCAAGGCCCGGGGCTGATCAGCAGGGACCTGCCTTCTCCAGCAGCCGCCCGAGGAGACAAGCGTGTGAGGCTCTGCTCGCTCCGTGTAAGAGATGGCCCTGGAGGCAGGGGTCAGATACATCCCGAGCCCATCAGAACCGCGTGGTGACCGCTGGCTGCACATCGAGGCTGGGGGTCTCACCCCCTCCACACTCCTGCCCAGACTCCGGAGTCAGCAGTTCTGTGCCCCCAGTTTCCAGGGGCGGAAGGTCTGCGAAGTGCCCACAGCCACATGGCCAGTAGGCAGCCGAGCAGACTAAACCCTCTGCTCCATCCGACTCCAGTCTCAGGCGCCACGGGCACTGCCTCCTGAGACAGCAGGTGACACATCGGGGAACCAGGACCCCTGGGACCACCCAGGGCCCAGACTCCATCTCACATCCCACCCCAACCCCCCACCCCACCCCGCCTCCCCCACTGAGAAGCTGTTGTCAGATCTGCCTTTGAAAAGATGTGATATTTCAGGAGTGGTTTTTCCTGTTTGTTTTCATTGACTCGTCCCATACAAATAACAGTTTCATGGGCACATCAAGGGCTCGCTTGCTCCTGGAGACAGAAAGCGGCACTTTGATGGCAATCTAACAACAGCGGTGCTTCCATCGCGCTCCTGATTAGCAATCAGGGCTCCAGCACTGCTGTGATTAAAGGACGAGCAGATGGGCGGCTTCCGATGCTCCTGCGACTTGGGGTCAAACCTCCCAGCAAAGGAGAGGGATTCAGCTTTTTCCGACAACACGCCATGCCTGGGAAGAGGAGGGTGCCCGGGGCTGCATCCACGGAAGCTGCCCAGGTCCTTCAGTCCCGACAGAGCCTAGTGTCAAATGTGAGGCAGTTCACGTGTTGGGAGAGCCAAGGACACGCCAAGGTCAGAGTCAGGAACTGTGCCCCAACTCACACGCAGAGCTGCCTGGGAGGGCACCCTGCTGCCCGCCGGCTCTGAAGGCTGCTGCCCGGCTCTCCTGTCCCAGTACAGCTGCCAGCACCAGCGCCCTCCTGGATCAGCAACCTGACCTCTGCCCTCAGGAATGACCACACCTGCAGCTGTCAGCAAAATCCTGGGGCTCGAAGGGCAGGCCAGCTATCCCTCAGGCTCCTGGGCAAGGTTCAGGGAAGGAGGCCCTCCCGGAGATGCAGCACCTAGTCACGCTTAGTGAGCAGTCGTCTGAATGAACACCTGGCATCCTTCCGAGGGGCTGGACTCTTTTCTGTAACCTAGACCAAGGTTGCAGTGTTCAGACAGCATCCACATGGTTGTCCTAAGCCTCTGACTATTTCCCAGAGTTCTGACAACGTCTGGACTCCAACCATTTTCTCCTCCATCTCTCTCGCTTTTTTGTTTGTTTTTGTTTTTGTTTTGGGGGGGGGGGGGTGTTGGTGCTTTTGTGGCAGGCCAGCCTTGGAACTCCCAATGCCACAATTCTCACTGACCCAGCTCCCCAGGTTTCTCCTCAGCTGCAAAACGTCTTTTCTTGAGATCCAAAGAGGAAGGAAGTGGGGTCACATTTCCTGCCTTGATGCTAAACCCCCATGCTCATTAACGCATTTCTCCCATTTTAGAGACCATGAGATTGAGGCTCTCCAGAGTCGCTGTGGCCAAGTCTGCAGAGCTGAGGAGCAGCAGAGGGGACCAAAAGGTAGATTAACCCTCCAGCCCCAGACCCCACCCTCAGGCACCGAGCTTCCCAACGCCCAAGTCCAGGAGCTGCCCCAAGACTGTGTCCTGCCTCCCTCCCCCTCCTCCCTCTGCAGACCTGCCCTTTCAAAAGCTGAGAGCACAGGCATGCTCCAGGGCCTGGTGGGAGGAAGGTTCCATGGTTTTCATCAGGTCCAAGTGAGCTAGGCTTTCTGCTAGTAATTGAAAACGTAGGAAAGGCTGAAGGCAGGAGGAGAAAGGGATGATAGAGGATGAGATGGTGGGATGGCATCACCGATTCAATGGACATGAGCCTGAGCAAACCCCGGGAGTTGGTGATGGACAGGGAAGCCTGGCGTGCTGCAGTCCATGGGTTCATAAAGAGTTGGACACAACTTAATGACTGAACAACAAAAACCCAGGCAGTTTGGGATGTTAGAGCACCAAGCACAGACAATTTTTGAAAGTTGATGTGTCAGTTCTTTGTAATATGTTTTCCATTTAGTTATGAAACATTATATTTGTCTTAAGGAATCCAACAGTTGGTGTTTATCTTCCACCACTTATCACAAGTGTGATTTGAAAAACAAACCGATTTTCCAGCTGCTCAGCGATGTAAATGTTTGGCAATTTATGTCTTCATGTGTGATTTGTGGTCCAGGAGGTGAGAAGTACAATGAACAACTTGTCCTTTCTTGCTGCCAAGCTGAGCTGATGTCCTCCACGTCCTCGGGGAGTGGAGTCCTGCATAAAAGACACCTGCTGGGATAACTTAAGGTGGGGCTGGAACCACCCTTTACCTGAGTTAAGTTATGACTCTCCTTTAGCCATTTAAACTGTGGTGCTGAATTGGGAAGCCAGCCTTCCTGGAATGAATTGTGTTTTGCTCCATAATAGCATCTGTTCAGTTCCTGAGGCCTGATTTGCACGTGATGAGCAAGCAGAAATCACAGTTTAGAAAGGAAGCATTTTGGACAGGCCTTGGGGAGGTATAGAATCCCTGCAAGGTTTTGATGCTTTTTCTCTCTGGTATTTGTGTTGCTTTAGAGTCACGGAGTACCAGAAAGTGAAACGAAATGTAACTGACAGGGAAACGCAAGCAGGCATCTTAAACCTCACACGGGGAACTCTGGGTGGGCAGGAACAGGTTCCAAAGGTATGCAGAGCATCCCATCTAGAGGGTGAGTAGACTGTTACCTGGAGAAGTCAAGCCTGTCCTTCGAAAGCAGTCTGTCTGGTACATCCTTTTGTTGCCCAAGTACGAAGCAAATGCGTCCCTCATCAGTAAAGTCCATTCTCCTAAATGCATGTTTCCTTCAAGTGGGGATCAGCCAGGCTCAAGCTGGGTCAGTGGTGCTGACCGTCTGCCCCAGGGGGAAGTCCAGTCCAGTCAAAAGCTAGACCCCAAAGCCAAGCAGGGGTGCGATTCTTGAGCAGATGCCAAGGAGTCAGGAAAAGGGGTGGACAGGACACCGCCAGCCCCTGGGGAGTGTCCAGGAGGTCAGAAAAGACACAGCAAGTAATCCTGAGGATAAAAGTGGAAAGTCTGCCTGCGCGAGAGGCCCCAGGCCCAATGTGGGTCAGTGTCGTTACTGAGCTTCCAGGTAACCCTGCCAATGAGAACACTGCTGATGGGATTGCAGTGGTGCTCAAGAGCCTGAGACTTTCCGGAAACTTCCCAGGTCCTTCCCAGGAGCACGTTGTGCATGCAGAAGTCCAGCCTGTGAAACAGCATGGGGCTGCCCGTGGGTGAGCCGCCCATGGATGGCAGGGCCCTTCAGACACTGGCACCCTCTCTGGCTCTGCAGTCCTCACGGTGACCTTGCAGTACCATCCTGAGCTAAGGCACAGGGCTCACAGCGCTGACACCCTCACCCCTCCTTGGGCAACGGGCCTGTGGGTCCAGAATACTCGCGTGCAAGCAGGCCCGTGTCTTGGGGTCACCCACCCTGGTGCCACTCACTCCTTCTGTGGTGGGCCTGCAGCCCACCTCCCCGCCCCACCCCCAGAGCAAAGACAGCAGCATCTCCAGTCTGGAGCTCCCGGCTCTGATGGCCTCACGTGTGACCTTGGGCCCAACAAGTGACTTTCCTCAGGCTTCTCTCCCTCCTCCTGACTCTGAGCTCGTTTGCATGGTAGGTTTGTGTGCTACTAAGCAAACCTTTGACCTAGAGCTGTTCACTGTGGTTTCCAAGTCTGAGAAGCAAACAGGTGCCAAGGACAACAGGAAGCAAAGAGTGACAGAGTGAAAACCCAGGCAGGGACTCTCTGCAGCCCCCGGGGCCATCTCTGGGCGTCAATTACACCCTCCGGCGGACACACATATTCTTGCCTCTGCACCCATCCCAGGAAGCAGCCTTATTAACTCGTGGATCAGATGCCCTGCTATATTGCAATAAGGAAAATAATATTCCCTGCAGCCATCTTCCCCCATTAGAAAGCCTTTATGCCCAAATCAGTTTAAATTTACTTTTTAATTATGTACACTGTTTTCTTATGTGAAGCTTCTGACTAGAAATATGTATCTCATTTTTATTTTATGTTATTCAATTGACCCAAACACAAAGGCATTTTTCTTAAATACTGAATGCTCATGTACCTTTTTAATTAAAGCTTAAAAAGCTCTTAATTAAAACCATAAATCACAGACAGCAATTTCCACCTAAGTCGTCTCACAGGCTTGCGTGTTTTCCCTTCTGTTTTCAGGGTGACCCATGCTGCAACTGAGGGGCGAAGGTGACCTTCACACTTGGTTGCTTGCAAAGTGGCAGGAGCAGGTGGGTGGGGGTATCTCAGGGTTGCCGTGCGGGGGTGGTCACAGGGGCGGCGTCCAAGCTGCTACAACAGCTGTTCTTCCCTCCGCACCCTCAGGACCCCCTCTGCTGCTGTGACAGGAGACAGCAGCTGCTGGGTTCCCTCCTGGACAGTCAGGCCAGCTGCAGGGGAAGGTTTGTGTGTCAGAAAGAACTGGGCGCTGATCAATATTCTGATGCACCAACAAGTGGCTCTTTAAAATTCTCACTATTTGCCTTTTCACCAAGGTATAACCGGCCTTTGGTACATTTGCCATATTCAAGATGTACACCTTGATGAGTTTTGAAATGCACATATCCAAGAGGTCATCATCACAATCGTGATGAAGAACATGACATCTTGTCCCATCACTTCATGGCAAATAAAAGGGGACTAAGTGGAAAAAGTGACAGACTTTATTTTGGGGGGCTCCAAAATCACTGCAGATGGTGACTCCAGCCATAAAACTAAAGGACACTTTCTCCTTGGAAGGAAAGCTATGACAAACCCAGACAGCATATTAAAAAGCAGAGACATCACTCTGCTGACAGAAGTCTGTATCTTCAGAACTATGGCTTTTCCAGTAGTCATGTATGGATGTGAGCTGGACCATAAAGAAGGCTGAGCGCCGAAGAATTGATGCTTTCAAACTGTGGTGCTGGAGAAGACTCTTGAGAGTCTCTTGGACTGCAAAATCAAACCAATCAATCCTAAAGGAAATCAAGCTCCAATACTTTGGTGACCTGATGCGAACAGCCACCTCATTGGAAAAGACCCTGATGCTGGGAAAGGTTGAAGGTAAAAGGAGAAGGGGGTGACAGAGGATGAGATGGGACATCACTGACTCAATGGACATGAATTTGAGCAAACTCTGGGAGATTCCAAGGCTTCTCTTGTGACTCAGCTGATAAAGAATCTGCCTGCAATGCAGGAGACCTGGGTTTGATCTCTGGGTTGGGAAGATCCCCTGGAGAAGGGAAAGGCTACCCACTCCAGTATTCTGGCCTGGAGAATTCCATGGACTGTATAGTCCATGGGGTCGCAAAGAGCCAGACACGACTGAACAATTTTCACTTCACCAGGAGATAGTGGAGGACAGAGAAGCCTGGAGTGTCACAGTCCATGAGGTCACAGAGAGCTGGACATGACTCAGTGACTGAACAACAACAATAAGAAATGTTTACCTAACCTAAGAAGACAAAAATTATTTCCTGTATTTTCTTCTGTTATAGTTTAACACCTATGTCTATCATTCACCTGAGGTAAGTATTGTGTAGAAAGTTTTCCTTTGCAATTCTATCCTTGTTTGCCCTCTGTATTCTGAAACTCTGTTATTAAGCACATAAACCTTAGGACTGTCTCATCTTCTTGATGAATTAGCCCTTTTACATTACGAAATGAACTCCTTTATCCCTGGCTATGTTTTTTCCTCCAAAATCTACTTTGAAGTTAATACACTCACTCCAGTTTTACATGGAAGAGTATTAATATGGTATATTTGTTTCCACCATCTTATTTTCAATGCATTTGTGTCTTTATATTTAAACTATGTTTCTTGTAAGTAGTTTATAGTTGGATATTGCTTCTTAAAATTCAATCTAACAATCTCTGCTTTTTAACTAGGGCAGTTAAACAATTTTCATTTAATACAGTTATTTTTATTAAGTTTGAGTCTATACCTTCTATTTTTTCTACTTGTCTCATCTGTTCTTTGTTCCTTTTTTTCTTTGAGTTTAGTATTTATTATGATTCCACTTTACTTCCTCCTTTAGATTATTAACTACAACTCTTTGTTTTGCTATTTTGGTGACAACTTTGGGGTTTATTATATATAAAGGTATGTATATATATATATATATGTATATATATATCTTTATTTATGACAGTCTTATTCAGGTTATGAAAACCTCACTATAGTATACTTTCATTTCTTCCCTTTAGCCTTCCTTTCCATATATTTTGCTTCTGCATATGTTGCAAAACCCCAATATATCATTCTTATTTTTGCTTTAAATAATCAATTATCTTTTTAAAATATTCAAGTGAAAAGAATAAAATGTGTTTATATGTATTCAAGTAGTTATTATTTCTAGTACTGTGTGTAAATGCATATTTCCATCTGCCAGTGTTTTCTTTCTGCCTGAAGAGCTTTCTTTAGTGTTTCTTGCAGTGTGGATCTGTTGGTGACGCACTTTCACTTTCACGTGTCTGACAAAGTCTTCAAAAGATAGTTTCAGTGGTCAAGAATTCTAGGTTAGTAGAGTTTTCTTTTCTTAGTGCTTAAAGGGAGGAGGCAATGGAACCCCACTCGAGTACTCTTGCCTGGAAAATCCCAGGGACAGAGGAGCCTGGTGGGCTTCAGTCCATGGGGTCGCTAAGAGTCAGACACGACTGAGCGACTTCACTTTCCCTTTTTGCTTTCATGCATTGGAGGAGGAAATGGCAACCTACTCCAGCATTCTTGCCTGGAGAATCCCAGAGACGGGGGAGCCTGGTGGGCTGCCATCTCTGGGGTCACACAGAGTCGGACACGACTGAAGGACTTCACAGCAGCAGCAGCAGCGGAGCTTTAGGAATTTTGCTCCACCGCCTTCTGGCTTGTATTGTCTGCAGCGAGGAGTCCACCGTGATTCTTACGTCTGTTTCTCTGTGCATGTGTGTATTTTGTGCCTCTGGCTGCTTTTATTATTTAATACTGCTTCTAAGCAATTTTATTATGACACGCCTAGTATAATGTTGTTCATGTTTCTTATCCTTGGTGTTTGTTAAGGTTTTTGTATTCTGTGAGTTCACAGTTTACAACAAATCAGAAAATTATTAGCCATCATCTTTTTAAATATTTTTTATCCTTTCCATCTCTCCAGGATTCTAGTTATAAGTTTATTAGGTGACTTGAGTTTTTACCATGGCTTTATTCACTTTTTTGGCCTTTTTACATTCTTTTTCCTTTTGAGTGATTTCTGTTTATGTGACTCCAAGTTTACAAATGTGATATCTCACACAATCAGACATTAATGTCCATTAATTAAGTGATGTCTGGTGTATAACATCCCATCCAGTTCACTGTTTTCAGCTCAAACTCTGTAGCCTTTACCTCCTCGAGTTGGAATCAGATATGTTCACTCCATGACTCTACTTGCCATGCTCCGGTTCTTGAAGCAAGAATATGATCATAATAACTGTTTCACATCTTTCTCTACTGGTTCTATCATCTGTCATTTCTGGGTCAGTTTCTATTTATTTTTTCCTCATGTGGGCTGTTTTTCCCCACATCTTTGTCTAGGTGGTAATGCCTTATGGAGTATCAGACATTGCACGTTCATTCTGTTGGGTGCTCTATACCTTTGTGTTCCTATAAATAGTCTTGCTCTTTGTTCAGGGTGCAGCTGTGTTACTTGAGAACAGTTTGAACCTTCAAACCCTCCCCTTTAAGATACATTGGGCGGCAACAGCAGTGCTCTCTCTGGGGCTGGTTTTGCCAAATGACTGAGTCAAAACCCTCCCAAGTGCCCCCACCAGGTGCCCCATGGATTATGAAGTGACCCACCCTGGCTCGTGAGGACAGGGACAATCAGCAGTCTTTTGTGATTTCGTGTCTGGGGTTGTTTGATTTCTTCCTTTGGGGTCTTTTTCCGGCCTCGGGAGGTTTCCTCATGTTTGCATTGACTCAACTGCAGACCCCAGGGCGCAGTCCTCTAAAAGCCTCTGACGTTCTCTAGGTGCACAGCCGTCTCCTCTCCAGCATTCTGCCCCGTGGACTCTGGCCGCCTTGGTCCCCCGCCCCTGAGTCCAGCTCAGCCTCCCGGGCACAGGAGGCCCCCAGTGCTCCTCCCCTCTCGCCTCTGCCGGGAAGCGCCTCTGGGCGGTGGGCTGGAGGAGCTGCGGCCCACCTGTCTGCTTTCTGCTTCTCATGCATCACTGTCCTTTGTGGGTACTCTAACCTCAAATGTCGTCCAAGCTGCTGCGTCACACGTTCTTTGAACACTGCTTCAGTCCCGCGTGGCCCTTATTACCCCATCCTGCTCAGAAGCAGAACTCCCAGTGTCTCTTTTTCGGCTCTTTCCTGGGTTACCATCGCTGGAACATGGGTATGGGAATGCAAACCAGGAAAGGACTGTAGTATTTGTTAGCAGGAGATCATACAGACTTGTTTAAGATTTTCACTGTAAGGATCGTGGCGTTCAACCCAATGGCTTTTGGGAAAACTTTTACCTTAGAAACTTGGAACATCATTTCAGCACAGAACGCACATGTAGACACAGGTCCCTGTGCCTGAGATCATTCTATGCCAGCTCTCAGGTGGCCTCGGTCAGCCCTGTACCTCCAAGGGCATAGGACACCCTTCCTCCCTGGGAGCAGGCTCAGCCTTATGCAGCAGAGACTCAGATGAAGGCTGGAATCTGCGGGTCAAGCAGGCAGTTTCTCCACCTTCTTGAGTCTCCATGCTACTCTCCTGGCTGCCGAGGCCCTGTGTTTCCGTCGCCCCTCCCAGCCCAGAGGAACCCACGGAGAGCCAGGCTTCACACACACACAAAAGCAAAACCGGACGGTGTGGGGCACGGGTCCTCCCTACACTCTGGAGCCCCTCAGCTCAGCACTGAGCTGAGCTCTGGTATTCCAGTTTATGACTTAGATACAGAGGCAGTGATGAACATGAGAGGAGACGGCCGGGACGGTGTTCTGAAGGTCAGTTTTGTAGGAAGGACAGTAGCTGCCACGGAGCCAACAGAGAGGGTTTCGGGCACAGGTGCAAGAGGGTGAGAGTGTGGGTCACGGGAGTCACCGAGGGAGAGAGATTCTGGGGAACGGATGGCTGCCAGAGGCCCGTCCTCAGGAAGATCTGCTGTCTTCAGAGACTCCTCCAAGGCGGTGTTTGCTGCAGGGTCACTTGTAGCATGGAAACAAGCCCTGGAAAGTCCCAGTGACCAACAGCAGGGGAGGAGGCAGTTGATAAACCATCAACTCAGAGCAACGGACTCCAGGCAACCAGCAAAAACCGTGCGGCAGAAGGACATGCGATCCTGCCGTGGGTGTCCGCGATGTGCTATTAGGAGAAAAGAGTTACAAGATAATGCGTGCAATGGAAGCACCTTTTGGCACGTACACAAGTCAGAGGAAAAGGCCGAATGGGAACAAAGCAAGACAGGCCTGTCTCAGGCTCCGTAGGTGATTCCGTTTTCTCACTGTGACTCTCTTTCCAAACTGCAGGAAATTTATGTGTATTTCTTTAGTGAGGAAGGCAGTGAGAAGGAAAAGAAAGAACATTTTAACAGATCATTTTTCAAATGAGGGTGAAGTCAAGGCCACGGCCCAGCAAGAGTCGGTCAGGCGGGCAGGAGGAGGGAAGCCGTGGGTACCAGCTGCTGACCCTGGTATCTCTGACCACGGCACCGCCGGTTAAAGGCGGATGGCAGCGTGTCGAGGAGGCAGTAACAGGCTCCTCGCTGATCATAATTGTCTGAAAGTCTGCATTTTGTCTGGACCAACACCCTGCTCTGAGGCTTATGCTCCCTCGTTCCTGGCAGAGGTTCCTCAGGATCCCTCAGCAGCACCTCCATCCCAGGGGCATTGTGGACAGGGGCAGCCTGCCCTTCACAGCCATCCTCGGCCTGCTCTTGAACGAGCTGGCTGGACCAAACACGCCACCCGCAGTGGGCACAGAGGTGTTAAACGGTGCCTGACGTCAGCCATGCCGCCAACCCCACCCTCCGCTCTTCGCAACAGACGTGGTGGAAACCAGAGAAGGGGGAGGCTCTGCCGCCCGGCGTCCTGCACACCCCGCATCCCGATGCTGCCCCAGGGTCCTGTACACCCTGCGTCCTGACGCCGTGTCCTGACGTCACATCCTGCACACCCCGCGTCCTGACGCCGCGTCCTGACGTCACGTCCTACACACCCCACGTCCTGACGCCGTGTCCTGGACACCCCGCGTCCTGACGCCAGAGCTCAGGTCTGGCGCCGTGGCATTCTCACGGCAGCTGCGAGGTGGTTGGACCCGCCGTCTCGATCAGCACAGCTGCTGTTACAGGACACAGACTGGGCGGCCCGAAGAACACACGTTTTTTCTTTGTAGTCGGGAGGCTGAGTCCACGATCAGCGTGCAGGCAGACCCCGTGTCCGACGAGGGCCCTTGCTGACCTGCAGGCGGCCGTCTTCCTACTGTGGGCTCACGCAGCCGAGAGAGCTCTTGGGTCTCTTTCTCTTCTAACAAGGACCCCGATCCCTTCATGGGGCCCCTCTCTCATGACCTCAACTCCTCCTAACCTTGCTCACCGGGGATGCACCGGCCACTTCTGCACTCTTCCCCAGACCGGGAGCCTGGGGGGCTCCCCGCCACGGTGATGAACACGTCTGGGAGAAGAGACACAGGCCAGGCTCTCTCATCCTGGGAAGCTGGCACAGAGGGCTGGCCCGCTGGAGGGCTCGCAAAGACCCGGATCCTGGGGACAGGAAACGAAGGTCACCCAGCTCGGCACACACGCGGTCCCACGGGTCACGGAGTCCAGCGCACGAGCCGTCCCGCGGGTCACGGAGTCCTGTGCCCGCACCGACCCGCGGGTCATGGAAAGAGAAAGCGAAAGTCGCTCAGTCCTGTCCGACTCTCTGTGACCCCATGGATTATACAGTCCATGGAATTCTCCAGGCCAGAATACTGGAGTGGGCAGCCTTTCCCTTCTCCAGGGGATGTTTCCAACCCAGGGATCAAACCCAGGTCTCCCACGTTGCAAGCAGATTCTTCACCAGCTGAGCCACAAGGGAAGCTCAGGAATCCTGGAGTGAGCAGCCGATCCCTGCCCCCCAGCTCCGCTGCTTCCCAGCTCAGGGTCCCCGGCTGGAGCCCAGGTGTTGCTGCCTCCCCTCTGGGGCTTGCCTGGTGGGGAGGGGCTGTTTCCAGACTCAAGCAGGGCCAGTCACTGCCTCGCGGTTGCAGGCCTGAGGACTCAGCTTCTGCCCGGCTCTTGGCTGGAAGCTGTGTTCAGCTCCGGCAGTCTCCTCTCTTGGAGGCCTCCCCACTCACGCAGAGTCGCGCAGAAGTGGACCCTGCTCCCCCTTAGGGTCTGGCCCCCACGAAGCTATTGAAGAGGCATGAGCCCCCAGCTGCGCAGATTCCTCACCAGGAGAGAGGTGTCCAGGAGGCACTCGTCCTATAAGAATGCTCACCCCACTCCTCCAGGAACACGGAGTTGTCACTGGAGTGTAACTTGTTGAAAGCACATTAACCTATTTTTAAGCAGACGTTAACATTTTCACAAATGCTGACGGTTAACGTGTCTGTGTTCAAATCACAAAATTGTTTTACTTTCTAACAATGTGTGCTCACTCAGTCATGTTTGACTCTTTGCAACTCCATTGACGGCAGCCCACCAGGCTCCTCTGTCCGTGGGGTTCTCCAGGCAAGAAGGCTGGAGTGGGTTGTCATCTCCTTCTCCAGGCGATCTTCCCCACCCAAGACTGAACCCGCGTCTCCTGTGTCTCATGCCTTGGCAGGCAGGATCTTCACCACTAGCCCCACATCTGCAGTTTTTTAAAACGCATCGTCCACACGCCTTGGCAAGCTCCCCTGGGAAGCTGCTGGCTCTCTTCGTGGTTACGAGATGGAGAAGGAGCCAGCCGTCCTGTGGGCCAGTGGAGCATCCCTCTGCCTTCCTGTCACCGCCAGCCTCAGCAGTCCACCTCCTCGGGCGGTTTGCTGAGTAACGTTGAGAGAGTCCGTCCCCTGCTTCGTTTCCAGACCAAACGCAGGTGGTATCTGCCCCGTCCCCCTCTGGCTTGTCTGGGAGGTGGGCAGTTGAGCGCAGACCCAGGGAGGAGAGAGGCATCTGAAGTAAGCTCACGCACTTCTGCCGCGCAGGAGGTGGAGACCTGCAGGACTCCACCACGAAATGGGGCTGGGGGAGAGCAGACCAGCTCCACGCCAGCCAGGGGTCCCGACTGGCCGTGTGATGACCTGTCCTTCAAACACCCGGAAGCCGAGCACCACTTCCTGGCGGACCCGTGGGGCAGCCCTATGCCAGGCCCTCAGCTCCAGCGCCCACCCCATCACCAGGGTTTTCTCCCAGACCGTGGGGACACTTACCCACAGAGGCACAAACCCTGATTTTTCATGGATTGACATTAAAGAGAACTGTTCTCATTGGAAAATGCATCAGCTCTTTCAGAAACATGAGCTGTTTAGATGACAGCCTCTTTTTTATAAGGAGCTGTTTATAGAAACCATTTACAGCAGACCCAGGACTTGGACGGCTGTCTTCCATGAGCAGATGGAGACAGGACGCGTGCCCTCCTCGTGGACGCACACAGGCACACACACGAGAGATGCTTCCGAGCAGACGCTGGAGAGGATTTCTCTGCGGGTGAAGCGTCTCCCTGAGAACACGCCTGCATCCTTCCCACTGCTGGTGGAGAGGCCCAGACACCGGGGATCTGTGAGGTGGGGGCTGGAGGGGCTTCCAGGCGGCAGGCCCCTCCCCCCTGCGGCCCCTGGACCCCCTGTGCCCTGCCGGCAGGTGGACTGTGACCCCACTGTGTGCCACCGTGATAACTGGTCTCCCGAAGGACCCCCTGGAGGTGGGGTGGGAGGTCTCTGGTCTCATCCACCGCTCCCGGGAGGCGTGGTTCAGACACCCGTCCCCAGCACATGGGGAGCTGAGGGTAAGGCCTGAAGGAAGCCAGGATCACAGTCTGACCACCGACTTACTTGCTGTGGGGCTGTGAACCCCTTCCTCACCAACAGAGTAAACCATGCATGCCCCGAGTGCCCCACCTGAGGAGCCGATGATTAGCAACGAAGCATGTTAGCTGTGAAATTCTGTTTCCTCCTCTAATCTGCTGAAAACAGCAGAGCTTCACACCAATGATACCATGAGCCGTTTCCCGGCAGTAGCTGTGTTTCTAGCCCATCCTTCCTACCCACCACATAGTATGTCCCAGTGTGGATGGGCGGTGACTTAATTGATCCCTGTGGTCAGGCACTGAGGTGGGTTTTACTTTTTCACCTCTGAACAAGGCCCAGGTGAATATCCTGTCCATCTCTTTGTTGACTAAAGGTGGGATTGCTAGGTTTAAGGTGCTTATGACTCCTGACACAATTACTGAATTATCCCCCTAGATGTATCAATTTACACTCCTGTCAGTAGTTTATGGGGCTTCCCAGGAGGCTCAGAGGTAAAGAACCCATCTGCCAAGTGCAGGAGAGGCAGGTTCGATCCCTGGGTTGGGAAGATTCCCTGGAAGAGGAAATGGCAACCCACTCCAATATTCTTGCCTGGGGATTCCCAAGGACAGAGGAGCCTGGCGGGCTGCAGTCCGTGGGGTTGAAAAGAGTCAGACATGGCTTAGTAACTTAAGAGCAAACAGCAACTGTAGGTTACATGAAGCCCCTCTACTCTCCCCAGTCCTGACTATCAGTACTATTTTCTCAGAGTCTGATTGGCAAATAATAACCATCTAGTTGCCCCGGTGATCAGTGAGACTGGAAACAGCCACAGGACGGCCCGTCTCTCCATCTAGTGACACACGGCCAGGTTCTGCCTGCAGCCAAACTTTTCACATCTCTTTTGATTGCGCGTCCACGTGTTGTCACTGCAGTGTTTCCCTGAGGGTCTGATAAGCAGTTTCCATGTCAGTGGTCTTACCATTTAGAGGAAGGGGTTGGACATCACTGAGAATTTGATGAAATCTAAGGGGCTCCCTGGAAGCCGAAGGACACTGTGTTCACCCCGCACACATTAAGTGTGTGATTTAAGGGCTCCACGGGCCCAGCTGGACCTCTGCCCGGGCCAGTAGACAGCTCTGACCTGAGTTATTCAACCAGGAGGGGGTCCCATCCACAGCACCATCTGGGTCAGCCTCCAGCCTGACGTTTTCTCTTTCATTACCTGAAGAAATAACAAGGGAGCCCATGAGAAATTCACATTCAACCTGTCACACTGCCCCAGCCCTCCCAGCCCGCAGCTTCAGCCAACGGACACCCCAGCCGCAATAGACTCCCCCAATGTGGGCCGGGCCCTCAGGTCTCTCTCCCTCCTCCCTGGGTCCTCCCAGCTTCCAGAAGATTCTCCCAGGACTGTGCCAGGGACTCGAGACCCACGGTTTGCAGCATCGACCTGCTTCCCTTTGGGGAAACTGGATTCAGAGCTCACTCAAGGTTTATAGTCGCAAAGAAATTGAAGCCCTTCCTTGCAGGCATTTTCTTGGCGTGCACAGTATGGCACGCCTCTACACACATCACAGTGGGTGCACATGTAATCTTAGCAAAGCTTTACTTTCCCCTAAAATTAGGAATGGCTCTGCAGGTGGACCCACACACCATCAGCCATCGTCTGAGTGTAGGACTTTGTCTTTGTGACAATGTAAACAGCTCAGTAAAAATATACTAAAAGTTTATTGTGGTGTTGGAGAAGACTCTTGAGAGTCCCTTGGACTGCAAGGAGATCAAACCAGTCCATCCTAAAGGAGATCAGTCCTGAGTATTCATTGGAAGGACTGATGCTGAAGCTGAAGCTGAAGCTCCAATTCTTTGGCCACCCGATACAAAGAACTGACTCATTGGAAAAGACCCTGATGCTGGGAAGGATTGAAGGCGGGAGGAGAAGGGGACCACAGAGGATGAGATAGTTGGATGGCATTGCCAACTCTGGACATGAGTTGGAGCGAACTCCAGGAGATGGTGGAAGATACAGGAGTCTGGGGTGCTGCAGCCCATGGGGTCACAAAGAGTTGGACATGAGTTAGCCACTGAACAACAAACCTAGGATAAAATAATTAACCAGGACATTAAGGTGCCTTAAATTTGCAAAGCTCATGTGAAAGAGCAGTGGAGATGGTGAGCAAGCTGCTCAGAGTGGGCCCTGTGTCTGCCGCTGGGTGACGGCGCGGAGTCTGGCCCCTCTGTGCACTGTCACAAGGGAGAAGTCATCAAACCCTGCCAACAGCCTTGCTCTGAAGCAGCCAGCCCTCCTCCAAGGCGGCCTGTCTGAGCCTGGGGACCCTCCCCCAGCCAGCGGACAGGTGGCTTAGCTGTCTGGGCGACGTGGAAGTGAGCTCCTCCAGGAGATGAACCAGCTGGACTGAGTCCAGTCCTCAGACATGTATTCAGTAAAAGTCAGCCCATGGACATGCCGGAGGAATTCTGTTTGGAGATGTAAAATCATCAACGATTTGTGTTCTTCTTGAGTCTCTGGTTAACAACTTTGTGCTGATTACAGGCAGCTGAGGTGAGCATCAGCCCAGCGCCGGGCTGTTGTGGGGAGGAGGAGGAGGGGCAGGGTCTTGTCTCATTCCCGACATTCCAGGGGGGCTTTCCGGGGGGCTTTCCGGGGGGCTCTGTGGTAAAGAATCTGCCTGCCAATAAAAGAGACACAGAAGACGTGGTTCAATCCCTGTGACAGGAAGACCCCCTGGAGGAGGACACGGCAGCCCACTCCTGTACTCCCGCCTGGAACATCCCATGGGCAGAGGAGCCTGGTGGGCTTCAGTCCATGGGGTCACAAAGGGTTGGACACACCTGAGCGACTGAGCCCAGACATTCCAGGAGGTAAGAAGCAGGTACCCCCTGCCCCCCTCCCAGCCGCCTCCCTTGCATGCAGTCTGGCAGCGGTGGGGCTGGCAGTTGATGGTGAGGTTCTCACCGTCCCCCGGGGGTGGATTCCGAGCCCACTCTTCCCTCCCAGAGTCTGGTCAGTGTGGGCAGGGGCTCTGCCCTCTCACCCCAAACGGCCTGGGGTGTCTGCTTGTTTGGCCTGAAGTGGAGGCCAGTGGGACCAGTCCTTTCGCCCCAGAAAAGAGGCCGTGTTTACCTGCTGAGTGGACGCCCTCAGCGCAAGTCTGAACACGCTGCCCTCTCGCGGGCCGACTCCCTGGGAAATTGCATAGGAACCCGACATGGCTGTTTAGCTGCTCAAATGACCCAAAACAATGGGTCAGCTGGCTTCCAACAGGCCGTATTCATAATTTTGGACAATGTCACACCTGCGCAAAGCCAACCAAATGACTGAGGCCCTTTGGTCAAGGCTACACCCCAGAGGGCACAGCGTTCAGGATAGAAGTCCATCCACAAGCCTGGACCTGATATCCCAGGGCCAAGCCCTGGTCGTGGGCCCCCAACTGGAGCCGAACCAAGCACTTGGTGGAGAAAAAGTAATCTGGAACTTAGATAATAAATAGCAAAGGTAGGTTTCACTGAGCGCATGCCTGGATCACCTTTGATCAGCCCTCTGAGGAGTCAGGTAATAAGGATGCTGGGAAACCAGAGGTGCAGGCTCACCACGCCCGCCTCTGGGGACCCTGTCCCCCGTCATCCCATCAGCACCTCTGACCTCACATGCACAACAGCTGGGAGAAGCTCTGCCTCTGTGCAAGGCCTGTGCAAAGAGACAAACCTCATTTCCCGAAAGGCAGTCAGCTCCTGGCCCCACTGGACTGCTCCGGGTCGGTTCAGCTCAGATCAGAATGGTCACCATCTGCCTCTAAAGCCACAGCACCCCGCGCCTTCCTGGGCGCAAGGAGGGGACACTCACCCACCCTGATCTAAGAGGCCAGAGGAGGCAGCCTCAGGGCGGAGGGGGTTATTTTCCATCTGTTTGTTGTTTCCAAATTCCAGGAACCAATCCAGACTGGCAAGAGTGGGGCCTCTGGGCTGGCGTGAGCATCCCCTCCAGGCCAGCCCGTGGTGCCTGCCTTCCTGTCTCGGCTGCAGAGACCTGGGCCAGGGAGAGGGCCCCGGAGGGTCCGCGGAGGACCGAGTCCCATTTCCCCACCTCTGCTGCTGTTCCAGCCGGAGCAGCAGCCGTTTCACCCCGCCCGAGTGAGAGCGGGGAAGCGGCTGTCTGGAGTCCGACTTTCGCGAAGTGGGGAAAGCTCTGAGTGCAAACGGCAGGGTGACGGTCACTTGCTGGGCTTCGTCTGAGGAGCCAGATTAAGGGGCTGCTGATGACCCTCTAGAGCAGAGGCCCCCGGCCTCCAGGGTCTACTGCCTGATGATCGGAGGTGGAGCTGACGTAATCGCAATAGAAATAAAGTGCACGATAAATGTAATGTGCTTGAATCTTCCCAAAACCATCCTCCCCACCCCCAGCCCCAGTCCACGGAAAACCTGCCTTCCACAAAGCCGTCCCTGGTGCCAAAACAGTTGGGTACTGCTGATCTAGAATCTTCTCGGTTGATGATCCCACCCCGGGGTTGAGAGGCCCCCAGTCCTGCATCCACTGCTAATGTAAGCCCAGGGTCCCCGCGTGGCCTCTCGTCAGAGGAAGTCACGCGCAGCTCCTCGGGCCGGTTAGATGTGCCGTGGGTGCAGGAACCTTCCAGCTCGCTCTTCATCCGAGTCTACGCGCCACATTTCGCTCATGACCGAGTCTTTGGGGTCATTTCTTTTCCTCCCCATTACAGACGAGGATTTGCATAAGCTGGTTGGCATTTACATTCAGAATATTAATACAATGTTAAGTAATGGTAAACCATAAATCAGAGAATAACACTCCACTGTGTGTCAAGAAGCCCAGATCTCACATAATTGCCACTTGATATTATGCGGCAACGAACACTGAAATACATTTGAAATTTCTCAGCGAGCGTTAATTATCAGTCATTTATGTGTGAAATCAGAGAAGATTCTGCTTTCCCAGGGACCACTTGTTAAGACCTGGAATGCTGGCTAAGATGATTAGGGGCCCCGAGTTTAGCAATTGCCGATGCAATCACGACCCCTTTACGGTCGCCCCGCGGCCAGGCCCTGAGGAGGTGCCCACCCCACCCTCACTGCCCGCCGCACCGACGGCCTCTCCCCAGGTCTGTTTCCCGCCTCGCCTGTGGGGACACCTGGCTACCTTCCACTTGGTAATTGTTTTTCCTTATTGACTCTGAGATTAATTTGCCTTACAAGTGTAAAATATTCTACTTTCAACTCAGTCCCTGTTGATTTGTATAATCACACCGAGTTCTCTCCGCTGGCTGTATTGATCTTCCATTACCTCTCTATCTCAGAAGCTACCTATAATGCCTTTATGGTTAATAAAGGGCTTCCTGATTGCCCTTAATTAGCTTTATTAGTTGTCGTTACAAATTTAGGACTGTTATTTACATATTGTTTTATGCAAGGACTAATTCCGGGGAAAGATCAATTAAACACCCCCTGGTGGCCCTGCAGGAAGGAGAAAGGAGAAAGAAACTAGGCAAATGAGGGGCTTTTCTTCGGTTCAGCCGTGAGGGTCTCTGGGGGAACCCTGCCTGCTGGCCCAAAGGCGGACAAAGTCAGGAGCCGCGGGGTCTCCACCCGGTGCCCCGTCTCGGGCTGACCTGCCCCTGCGTGAGTCCTGGTGCCCACGGGTTAGGGTTAGGGTTAGGGTTAAGGGTTAGGGTTAGGGTTAGGGTTAGGGTTAGGGTTAAGTGTTAGGGTTAGGGTTAAGGGATAGGGTTAAGGGTTAGGGTTAGGGTTAGGGTTAAGGGTTAGGGTTAGGGTTAAGGGTTAGGGTTAGGGTTAGGGTTAAGGGTTAGGGTTAGGGTTAGGGTTAGGGTTAAGTGTTACGGTTAGGGTTAAGGGATAGGGTTAAGGGTTAGGGTTAGGGTTAGGGTTAAGGGTTAGGGTTAGGGTTAAGGGTTAGGGTTAGGGTTAAGGGATAGGGTTAAGGGTTAGGGTTAGGGTTAAGGGTTAGGGTTAGGGTTAAGGGTTAGGGTTAAGGGTTAGGGTTAAGGGTTAGGGTTAGAGTTAAGGGTTAAGGTTAGGGTTAAGGGATAGGGTTAAGGGTTAGGGTTAGGGTTAAGGGTTAGGGTTAGGGTTAAGGGTTAGGGTTAAGGGTTAGAGTTAAGGGTTAGGGTTAGGGTTAAGGGATAGGGTTAAGGATTATGGTTAGAGTTAATGGTTAGAGTTAGGGTTAAGGGATAGGGTTAGGGTTAAGGTTTAGGGTTAGGGTTAGCGTTAAGGGTTAGGGTTAGGGTTAGGGTTAGGGTTAAGGGTTAGGGTTAAGGGTTAGAGTTAAGGGTTAGGGTTAGGGTTAAGGGATAGGGTTAAGGATTATGGTTAGAGTTAATGGTTAGAGTTAGGGTTAAGGGATAGGGTTAGGGTTAAGGTTTAGGGTTAGGGTTAGCGTTAAGGGTTAGAGTTAAGGGTTAGGGTTGGGGTTAAGGGATAGGGTTAAGGGTTATGCTTAGAGTTAAGGGTTAGGGTTAGGGTTAGGGTTAAGGGTTAGGGTTAGGGTTTAGGGATAGGGTTAACGGTTAGGGTTAAGGGTTAGGGTTAGGGTTAAGGGTTAGGGTTAGGGGTTAGGGTTAGGGTTAGGATTAAGGGATAGGGTTAACGGTTAGGGTTAGAGTTAAGGGTTAGGGTTAGGGTTAAGGGTTAGGGTTAGGGTTAAGGGATAGGGTTAACGGTTAGGGTTAAGGTTAAGATTAGGGTTAGGGTTAGGGTTAAGTGTTAGAGTTAGGGTTAGAGTTAAGGGTTAGGGTTAGGGTTAGGGTTAGGGTTAAGGGATAGGTTTAAGGGTTAGGGTTAGGGTTAAGGGTTAGGTTTAGGGTTAAGGGTTAGGGTTAGGGTTAATGTTAGGGTTAGGGTTAAGTGTTAGGGTTAGAGTTAAGGGTTAGGGTTAGGGTTAAGGGATAGGTTTAAGGGTTAGGGTTAGGGTTAGGGTGAAGCGTTAGGGTTAGGGTTAGGGTTAGCGTTAAGCGTTAGGGTTAGGGTTAAGGGATAGGGTTAGGGTTAGGGTTAGGGTTAGGGTTAAGGGTTAGGGTTAGGGCTAGGGTTAGGGTTAGGGTTAAGGGATAGGTTTAAGGGTTAGGGTTAGGGTTAGGGTTAAGGGTTAGGGTTAGCGTTAAGGGTTAGAGTTAAGGGTTAGGGTTAGGGTTAAGGGATAGGGTTAAGGGTTTTGCTTAGAGTTAAGGGTTAGGGTAGTGTTAAGGGTTAGGGTTAGGGTTAAGGTATAGGGTTAACAGTTAGGGTTTGGGTTAGGGTTAGGGCTAAGGATTAGAGTTAAGGGTTAGGGTTAGGGTTAAGCGTTAGGGTTAAGGCTTAGGGTTAGGGTTAAGTGTTAGGGTTAGAGTTAAGGGTTAGGGTTAGGGTTAAGGGTTAGGGTTATGGTTAAGGGATAGGTTTAAGGGTTAGGGTTAGGGTTAAGGGTTAGGGTTAGGGTTAGGTTTAGGGTTAGGGTTAGGGTTAAGGGATAGGTTTAAGGGTAGGGTTAGGGTTAGAGTTAAGGGTTAGGGTTAGAGTTAAAGGTTAGGGTTAGGGTTAAGGGTTAGAGTTAAAGGTTAGGGTTAGGGTTAAGGGATAGGGTTAAGGGTTAGGGTTAGGGTTAAGGGTTAGGGTTAGGGTTAAGTGTTAGGGTTAGGGTTAAGGGTTAGGTTTAGGGTTCAGGGTTAGGTCAGGGTTAGGGTTAAGTGTTAGGGTTGGGTTTAAGGTTAAGGGTTAGGGTTAGGGTTAAGGGTTAGGGTTAGGGTTAAGTGTTAGGGTTAGGGTTAAGGGTTAGGTTTAGGGTTCAGGGTTAGGTCAGGGTTAGGGTTAAGTGTTAGGGTTGGGTTTAAGGTTAAGGGTTAGGGTTAGGGTTAAGGGTTAGGGTTAGGGTTAAGTGTTAGGGTTAGGGTTAAGGGTTAGGTTTAGGGTTCAGGGTTAGGTCAGGGTTAGGGTTAAGTGTTAGGGTTGGGTTTAAGGTTAAGGGTTAGGGTTAGGGTTAAGGGTTAGGGTTAGGGTTAAGTGTTAGGGTTAGGGTTAAGGGTTAGGTTTAGGGTTCAGGGTTAGGTCAGGGTTAGGGTTAAGTGTTAGGGTTGGGTTTAAGGTTAATAGTTAGGGTTAGGGTTAAGGGTTAGGTTTAGGGTTCAGGGTTAGGTCAGGGTTAGGGTTAAGGGTTAGGGTTAGGTTTAAGAGTTAGGGTTAAGGGTTAGGGTTAGGGTTAGGGTTAAGTGTTAGTGTTAGGAGTAAGTTTAGGGTTACTGCTCTTCTCTGCCCTGCCGTCCTGCGTGCTCCCCTGCTGTAGCCCGCCTCCCGCCTGCCCTGGGCGCCTCTTCACCATTCACTCTTAGGATGAGCCCTGCCCAGAGCTCTGCTCCCAGGACCAGGGGCCCAGCAGGTGCCCCAATCCAGTGGCCTCTCCTCCCTCTCATTGTGGAGGAGGCGCCAGAGTCTCACTTGTAGACAAGGACATAGCTTCCCTGGGACGCGGTTACCCAGGGGTCTCAGGCCCGCCTGCCTGTCGTACAGCAGGCACCCCCGTGAGCCCGTTCTCAGCCCCCCTCCCACCGTGACCACACAGCTGCTGCCCGGCTCTCTAGGCCCCATCGCCCTCTGAGACCCTCAGTGAGCCCCTGTTCCCTCTGCCTCCTTCAGGTCCTCAGGTCCCTAGAAACTACTGCCCCAGCTGAGGCCATTGCTCTGAACCTCGGACCTGGGGGCACCCGGGGGCTGGGTGCGGTTAGAGAGGAAGAGGCCCCTGTCCAAGTGAAGTGAGTCCCTCTGACCCATGGGGCCCACAAAGGGCAGGGAGACATGGGCTGTCAGAGGCACCTCAAAGGATGAAGCAACAGCCTCTGCAAGCCCAGTTCGACCCAACGGGAACCCCCCACCACCCGCCTGGGGTGCTCACGCCTCCCTCAGGGCCCATGTCGTGGGCTGTGCCTCCTGGTTCGCACCCCACTGCCTGGGGACCCTCTGAGGCCCTGGCCTGCTGGGGGGCATGTCCACAGCCTGTCGATAATCTTGGCCCTTAGCAGAGAGAGTTGCTCATGAGGGAGACTCAGCCAACGCTCGCATGAATGGACAAATGACCCAGGTGTTGCCTTGATGCCTGCTCCCCCAGCCCCTGTCAGACTAGGCTCCTCAACGCCCCCATGGCCTCACTTGGACCCGATGTGTGCCCTGGGGTGTCAGAGAGAGATCGGCCACGCCTGTCTCCTGCCAAAAATAAGGCTCGTCACTGGCTCTCACCACCTTGTTCACAGATGCTTGCACTTTGATCACTTAAGACCTCAAGGAGGAGCTTCCCTGCTGGTCCAGTGGTTGAGAAGCTACCTTGCAATGCAGGGGAGGTGAGTTTGATCCCTGGTTGGGGAACTAAGATCCCACAGGCTGCAGAGCGACTAAACCTGTGTACTGCAACTGGAGAGACCTCGTGTCACCACGGAAAACCCCGCATGCCACAACCGAGACCCCAGTGCCACGACCTAGACCCCATGTGCCATGACCGAGACCCTTCGTGCCACGACCAAGACCCCACGTGCCATGCTGAGACCCCGCGTGCCACAACCGAGACACTGCGTGCCACGACCAAGACACCGCGTGCCACGACCAAGACCCCACGTGCCACGCTGAGACCCCGCGTGCCATGACCAAGACCCAACACAGTCAAATCAGTTATTAATTAGCTTAAAAGAAAAAAGAAGACTTCAGGGAGAACCCTGAAAGGCAGCAAATCTGCGTGTCGATGCCAAGTCCACCCCAGCTGCGCCTCCCCCAGGCTTCATCAGAATGGCTCCCTGATCCCTGTGGCTGCACTGACCCCAGATTCACTCTGGTCTGGGACCAAATCAGACAGCAAATCAAGCTGCCAGCTGGCAGTGGCTAGGGGCTTGGGGTAGGGGAGGACCAGCCGCCGGCTCCTCGCCCGAGTCCCAGGGGCCAGGACCCGGCAGGGAGGGAGCAGGAGGGCACCCTCCACCACAGCTGGAGACCACGCAGCAGCGAGGCCACGTCACTGGGCTGGACCCTGTGCGTGGGGATGGAGCTGTCCCCCGGGCAACACGTGCCACCCAGCTCTGAATCTGAAACTTTGCGGAAGGCAAGTTCCCCACTGTCTTCATAGGGATACTTATCACATTTTCACAGACAACATAAACATGATTTTAAGTATCAGACATCTTTAATGTCTTTATTTCTCGGGAAGTGACAGTGAACACCTCTCTGTGAAGGGCTGTTTTCCTGTAAGGAGCAGATAAAACATCCCCTCTAATCAGTTCTCCGGTGAGCATCCTTTCCTTGAGCTGCTCCAGCGTCCAGCAACCACCTTCCTGCTTTCAGAGCCATTTAAGGGTCCGGCCTTAAGACACCGTTCCGCATTCCAGCTGATCCGAATTCCAGCTTTGAAAACAACGCCCACAGTCTCTTGCTGTTCCCTGATTGTTATTTGGGTTCTAATTTCTCTGCTTTTTTAGTTCCAAATCTGGAGAACTGACTTGGGGAATCCCCTCTGTGAAGGCAACTTTGTGGTGACCAGACCCCAGAAGGACAGGCCAGCAGAGGGGCCAGAAGTGGGGCATCTCAGAGGCAGGCTGTGTCCCTGGAAGTCAGCCCACAGACGGGGTTGGGGGTGAGGTCTTATTTTCACAGTCGGAGCTGGATTGTGTAAAAGTGAACAAGAGGACAGCAGTCCACGAGACCGACTTTCCTGAGGGACAGCCTGTTCTGAATGCATCTCCCACCATTCAGAATGGCCCCTTCCCTCCACTGAAGACCTTCCCACTGGGCAGATAAAGGCCTCCTTACTAGTAACACACCCACTTTCCTGTCTTATTGTGGCTCCTCTTCCACTCAAAAATGAACCAGGCCAACAAAGACCTACTGTACAGCCCAGGGAATTCTGCTAAGTATTATAGAACAACATAACTGGGAAGGGAATGTGAAAAAGAATAGATATATGTGTGTTTAACTGAATCGCTTTGTTGTACAACTGAAAGTAACACAACATCCTTAATCAACTATGTGTGTGTGCACATCGTGTCCCATTCTTTGGACCCCGTAGATCATAGCCCGCCAGGCTCCTCTGTCCATGGGATTCTCCAGGCAACAACACTGGAGTGGGTTGCCATGCCCTCCTCCAGGGGATCTTCCCGACCCAGGGGTTGAACCCATGTCTTTCATGTCTAACCTACATTGACAGACAGGTTCTTAATCACTAGCACTCCCTGGGAAGCCCTAATCAACTATGCTCCAACATAAAAAAAAGTTAAAATAAAAAACGAACCAATCCTCTCAAGACCACAAACCTCACCACTGAGGGTTTGCTAGAAGAATGAACTCAGAAATTCAAACCAGCTCTGAACTGTGATCTCAAATGAAAGGAAAACACCTCAGTGGTTCTATAAGCTGCTGTCTTAGGAAACATATTATTCTGAGAACCATAGAGTAGTCCCAGAGAGCTTGGAAGATTCATTGCTACTTACTTGTATTTATTGCCTCCAAGCAAGCCTTGGAGTTTCTTGGGTTCCTAGAAAATATTTCTCAGAAATGCCATTTCTGGACTGAAATTATGATCCATGTAAAGGAATCATGGTCCCAAGGCACCTGGTAGCTTTAAAGATGATTAAAGATGCAAGGAAGCAAAGGAAGCCTCATCGGGCCCTTGGATGGAGTGAGCCATGAAATGCCACCTTGCAACCAGCCAACGGGACCAGAATTACGGGAACAACCTCAGCGATGGCAGAGGTGCTGGGGACACTGACGCCGATTATGCCTCAGATCCCTGGCCGAGCCTCCTACGCCCAGAGAACTGGACTCGGGAGGTGACCACACCTGTTGGATGCCCACAGACAGCAGGAGTGACCGATGAAAAGTCTCAGCTTTGGAGTGAGGCTGGTGGAGGCTTAGCTCCCAGCTCGGCCTTCGACCAGCTTGTCCTTGGACAAAACATCCGTTTCTTCATCTACAGTTGAGGATAAAGTTACCTGGAGCACCTTCAGTCTCTGAGTCAGGAGGACCACACATGGAACCCCGGGAACACAGGAAGCATCTGCTGGATTTCACTGATCTTTTCTGGGAGCTCCTGGACCGGTACAGGGGGGACTCTGCGCTCTGGCCGCGGGGAGGACAAGGTGGTCTGTATCCACACACTGGCCAGTAGAGGGCTGGCGACCGGCTGATTGCCCTTCCGGTGGGGGTGGGGGGACAGCTAGAACCGCCCCCCAGCCTGGGCGCCTCCTCGGCAGCCTGCAGCACCATTGCCCCTCCTGGGTGCAGCTTCCTCTGCCCCTCACCCCCAACCCCGCCGTGAGCTGAAAGGGGAAGGCTGTCCACCCCCCAGTCTCTGAGCAGGAAGGCAGGGCCCACAGGGGGACCACCTCCTGCTTGCCATGCTCCTGTTTGTCCATCGTGGCTTCTTCTCACCGCCGGGTGTCCACGGGGGCACCTGGGTCCTACAGCCTCAGTGTCAGACCCACCGATGTGGACTTTGCTGCCCTGGGTGCAGTCACTGAGGGACAGTGGCCGGCCACCCTGTAGTCCTGGTCTCCCATCGCAGCCATCTCACACTTACACGGGCGTCTCAGCTTCAAAGGGAAAAGTTGGTAGGGACGGCTCTTCTGTGGTGGGTCTCTGTTTATCTTTCTTTGTCTTTTCTTCTCCCTCTGTCATGTTTGTCCAGGTTCCCTGGGTCCTGGGAAAGCCCCGCAGTAACTAAAGTCAGTTCAGTCCTTCCTCCTCTGACGGTGAACAAAGCTGCTCGCAGGCACCAAGCTAAGTCTCAGCAGCCACGCTCATGCCTCGCCCTTCCCAAGGCCACATCTTCAGGGTGTAGGTCAGCAGTCAAGGTCACCGTCTCCATGGCCAGTGCGCACGCGCAGGCTTGGGGACCTGTTCCTGGTGAGTTGCTAGCCAGTCCTGCGTCCTGTAGGCTGCAGTGTTTTAGAGGAAGCGTGTGTGTGATGGGCACCCGCCCTGTCTGCACCGTCGGCTCCCGGGGCAGCAGTGGGTGCTCTGACCTGGCCTCCTGTGCTCGGAGACTCGAGTGAGTGAGGACCAGACGGGCTGCAGAGACGGAAGGAGCCAGTGCTAATAAGCACAGAGCCTGAGCCAGCCCATGAAGACAAGTTAATTTCACTCTCTCCCCAGGAACATGCTTTCCATGCACCAGAGCTCGGAGCGTCTGCAGACGGAAGCTGCGGGAGGGGGCCCCTCGCCAGGGCCCCAGTTTAATTAAAACAAAGGCGCCATTGTCAGCTTGTGCTTATCCTGAAATAGCCAGGCCGTTTGCACTGCAGGATCATCCCTGCAAATCAACGTTTAACTTAACATTGAAAACTGATCATTTTTAAATAAAAGGCAATGTGTAGTATTATCTTGGCTTTAAAACATTTCCAAGGGATCTGGGAGAAAATCACTTTATTTCCCCTATTTATTTGTAGGGAATCTTTTCCCTTCCAAGTGGAAGGAAATCTTCTCTTTTTTCTTCTCTTTTAACATTCTTAACAGTCAACGTCTATCCTTCTAGCTTGTAACTTTTTAAAGTTTCCCTTACATGACCATGCTATTCGACTCAGTCTGTACCTCCCCTACAGACGGGCTCCTGGTGGTGGAAGTGGGGCCCTGGGGGAGCCCCACAATTCCACACAGGAGAAAGCAAAATCAAAGAGCTTCGTGATCCACCCACCAGGAAGCCTGCTTTCCTTAGAAAGGCTGTGTCTTCAGCAGCTGTGCTCAGGACTCTCCGTGGCCCTGGAGAGAGTTCTCCATCACACACCCAACAGTGATACAGACCAGATGACACTGGTGAGGTTGTGGACCCCCAACAGTGCCCGGGACCCTGGGACCTCAGGCCCGAGCCAGCCTGGCCCCGGGAGGAGGAGACAGGGCAGCGCCTGATTCCTGTGAGCACCAAACCCCGAGAACGGCCGTGCAGGGCCAGGCCAGCCTGGGGGCAGGAGGCACGTGGGGAGGCGGAGAGCCTGGACCGGCCAGAGGGCCCCAGGGGCCACGAAAGCAGCCTCTGCCATCGAAGGGCCGCCCCGGCAGACGGCCGATGTCCTTTCAGGAGACAAAGATTGAAATGGCTCAAGCCTTTGTGGAAAGCTTGGAAATGTTAAGCTGAGGAGTAACTGTGAGTGCCCATTACGGCAGCAAAGGGGGACACTTGCGTGTGTGCGTGCTGAGTCACTAAAGTTGTGAATCTCTGCAATCCCATGGACTGCAGCCCACCAGGCTCCTCTGTCCATGGGGTTTCCCAGGCAAGAGTACTGGAGTGGGTGGCCCTTTCCTTCTCCAGGGGATCTTCCCGACCCAGGGATCGAGCCCAGGTCTCCCACACTGAGGGCGGATTCTTCACTGTCTGAGCCCCCAGGGAAGCCCCGAAGGTTACTCGACTCCCCTATAAAGCAGGAAGGAGCACGCTGTGTGAGGGAGGACGTGAAGACAAAGGAAGGCGTCCGACGGGCCCCCTGCCTCACAGCCGGCTGCACCCACTGCAGGCCAGCGAACATTCCGGAAGGTCATCTGCGGGAGCGTCCAGCACAGGCTCTGCCCACAGCCCTGCCGGTGAAGGTCCACGTGCTTCCTTCCATGAAACCCTCCACCTCAAGGTGCTCCCTGCTGGGCACCCTGCAGTCCTCCCCCGACCCGGCCCTCACTGCTTGACGTTATGATTTCTTATCTTCTCAGAGCTAAACTTTCTCGTCCCCCGTCCCCAACTCCAGGGAATCCCCGTCACCCAAAGGTGGGGATCAAAAGAGCTGCTGGACCCCCACCCAGAGCCACGTCGAGTCCTCTTTCTCTTTCGGACTCAATCTTTAGCAACTCCATGACTAAACTGAAATGCCACTAAAATGACCAGAAGTGGGCTCAAGAGATGATACTAAGTAATTGTGCACAGACATTAGCTTTAAGGAGAAACGAAGCAAAAGCTTAAGCATTTGTAAAATGCAAGGCAGAGTATCACTGGTGTTTCTGAGAACCTAGTCCGTGCTGGGCTCTGGGGCTGGGGCACGCCCTTGCTAAGCCGCACTTGGCGTCCTAGTGGGCGAGGGCGGCACAGGAGGGGGGGACCGCTCCCCAGGACGGGACACCTGGGGCCCCATCGCAGCTCAGGTCCCAGGCGCTGCTTCCGACGAGGTCACCTGGGCCCCGGTCTGCTGAGCCACAGCGCCAGACGCAGGAGCAGATGCAGCGCCAGCCGAGAGAGCCAGTCTTCGGAGGAGTCTGGCGCTGGGGCCAGACCTCGGTGTGACCCCGGGCAGTCTCAGATGCGGCCCCAGCAGTGACCGGCCCGCCTCCTCCAGCTGAGGGTCTGTCCGGAGACACCCGACGGGGTGCCCACAGCTGCTCACACCCCAAGGGCAGGACAGGAGCACCCAGGCCCTGCCGGGAGAGGAACGGCTGGCATCAGAGCCCTGCGGGGGGGGCGGGGCGGGGGCAGGGCTGCCTGCAGCTCGGGCAGGGACACAGCCATGCCAAGGGCTCGGGGGCGCCGTCCCAGCCCCCAAGGGCCTCTACTGGAGAAGAGTGGAGGATGGGGTGGGGCGGAGAGTGGGGGAGGGAAGGGGAGGTGGGGCAGGGGAGTGTCTCTGAGCCCCACACCGGTCCCAGAGTCATTTCCCTCCTCTCACGATGCTGTCATTATCCTTATCACAGGTGGGGAAACTCAGGGTCCCCAGGCTGCCATCTCTTAGCCCCAAATGCCCCCACCCCATCCCCCTGGGATGGTAGGTTTGTGGGACCCCTCCTCCCCTCCCCAGTGTCTGCCCTGTCTGGAAGAGAGACCACGGGCTGGACAAGGACCCTCCACTTCTACTAACTGTCAGAACGGCTTTTCCCTGGAATCAGCTTCTGTGACTGACAAGAGGGGTGTGATTTAAACACAGACAGATTTGCTGGTGAGCATCCAGCGCTCTGTGACAGATGAAGCTCTTCATCCACCTTCTGAGCATCCTCAGAACAGAGAGCCCGGCGTTCCCACCACCACCCCGTCCACCGTCACAGCGATAATTGTGTTTCTGCAGCTTTTCTAGTTTTCTCCCGAAAAGAACTCTCCCTTCATGTGGGGCTGTTCCTTGTACTCGAAGCATGCACGCCAGCTGGAAGCTGTAATTTACTGCTCAATTACTTGCCAGTCTCCTAAGAACACTGCTTTTTCCCCAGTGGTTGTTGCTTCTTATGAAAAGTTACTTCCCTTTTTTTAAATCCATAATTTTCTTTAAAGTGTCCCTGAACCTCATGTTATGTTTTGCCCTTGATTATTTTATCAAAATGATGCTGTAATTTCTGTTGCTGGAAGGGACAAATGACATACATCTGTAACTGGGGGCTGATGTATGTCAGGATCATAAATGCAATGTGTCAGCTTGTGAATATCCCGGTCCTTTCCGCGTCTATCTGTTCGCCATGTGCCAGGGCAGTGCTAGGAGCCAGACAGCTCACCCAGTGGGCATCAGAAGCGAGGAGTCTCGCAACCCCAGATGTGGCGAGAACGAGGGTGGAGGGCGTGGGAGAGGCGCCCCCAGCCCCGGGGAAGTTCCCGGGTGTTTGCAGTGATGAGAGGGGTGAGGAAGGAGTTGGCCAGAAGTGGGAGGACGGAAAAGCTCCCCAGGTGAGGTGCTTCCTGGGTGAGATGCTGCCCGGGTGAGATGCACGGCATGTGCAGAAGTTCCAGGACAGAGACAGTAATGATGCCCAGAGGCATCTGAGGAGCAGGGGCCAGGCGAGGCTGAAGGTGTCATTTCAGGCAACGTACAGAGAGCAGCAGAAGAGGAAGAGGGAGGCGGGAAAGGATGAGGCGCGGACCCGGAGGAGCCAACGAGGCTGCTCAGTCAGCAGGAAAGAAGGGGGCAGCTGCCCCATCGCACAGAACCAGGGCATGAAGGGCTTCCGGTCAGCTCACAGGGAAAGTGGACTTCACATTCCACTTGCACCCCATTTAGATTCATCATCCTAAATCGGGGATGATTCAGAGCTGAGTTCAGAGAGGGGCTGGGGGCTGGACCACTTCCCACCGAATCTGTGACGCTGTGAGCAATACTCAAGTTCGTCCTGCCGAATTAAAGGATGTCTCCTCCGGAAACGGCAACATGCGTCTAGGTTTCCCATGGTTTCTTTCATGTGTAAGAGGACAGTGACTTGATGCTATGCAGGGAAGGGGAGGGGCCTTGTGATTAAGCGGACGAGAGCTGTGGCCCTAACTCTCGTATGAGGCCAGCGAGGCTCCGGGCGGCGTGGCGTTGTTGCTCCTGAGGGTTTTTTCTTCACTGGAGATGAAAAGCCCCTCCCCCAAATCCCTTCTGATTGAAAGAGACACAAAAGAGAGAAGATCCTTCAGAAACGAGCAGCCCTGCTGTCCACCGTGCGTGACTCAAAAGAACGAGAGACGGGAAATCGGCCCTCGGAGAAGGATGCGGGAGGCCAGGCGGCAGCGGGGTGCGTCGGGTCCGCCTGGGCGGGACGCAGAGTGACCGCTGGCTCAGAGAAGGAGGCGGCGGGCGTCCTGCTGCCCTTGAGCACAGCCCAGGATGGCGTGTCAGACGGCCCCCAGCACACAGGCCACTGCCCCTCTGCTGGGGGTCCTGGAGGAGGGCTCGTCCTTCCACCTTTAAACCCGGGCTTCTGTCTCCCTTCCAGGCAGACACGCAGGCCTGGAAGGATGCAGCCACTTTGGGGTCTTATTTTCTTCTCCCCTTCCCCTTAAGCCTTCTGCCCCCTTTCCCCATCACCCCCCACTCCTGCCTGTCGCTCTCCCCTCCTCCCAGCCCACCCGGCCAGCAGTCCACTGGTCGGCCCTTGGCAAGTGCTCAGAGCACGGAAACGAACGGGTGCATCAGTGGATGGTGGGCGATGCCCACCTGCCCCCACCAGCGCTGTGCTATCGCCATGAAAACCACGGGGGATGGACAGAGAGGCTCAGGAGTCACGTGACAATGTCCTGGGACTGCTATGACAAATTGCTATTAATACAAACTAGGTGCATAGAACAGAAATGTCTTCTCCCGCATTCTGGAGGCCAGACGTCTGAGACCTAGGTGTGGGCGGGGTCACACTCCGTTGTCGGCTCCAGAGGAGGGTTCTTCCTCTTCCGGCTTCTTGCTGTCCAGGGCTGTGACCACATCTCTCCCAGCCCCGCCTGCATCTTCACGGTTTTCTCCTCTGTGCCACATGTCGTCCCCACCTGAGCCCCTTGGGCTCTGACCAGCCTCTCCCAGGCCTCCGCCCTCATCCTGAGGGTGATCCCCCACAGCCCCACCACATGGCCTGCTGATTGGCTCCAAGAGGGCTCGCTGAGGAGACAACCCGTCCAAGGTTCTGGGAGAGAAGTTCTGGGCTCTCAGCCATGGGGAGGCTGGCCAGAGGGAGTCTCAGTCTCCTCTGGGTTAGTCACCAAGCGTAGCCAACTTTCCTTCCCACCAAACAGTGGTCTGAGCCCCCAGGCCACCACTGCTCAAGCTTTGATGGTTATAACAAAATGTGTGACATCTCGAATCACGTGAACGGACTCTAAAACTAAAAACAAAATACCACTGACAGTCACTGAAAACAATGATGTCCTTAGGTATAAATCCATCAAAACACGTGCACATGTGTGTGCTGAAAACACTCAGAAAGGAAATCATGTACTTCTCTGGTGGTCCAGCGGCTAAGACCCCACGCTCTCAATGCAGGCGCCCCAGGTTCGAGCCCTGATCAGGGAACTAGACCCCACATGTCTCAACTAACACCTGGCACGGCCAAATCAATCAATAAATATTCTTTTAAAAAAGAAAATAAATCAAAGTAGATCTAAATAAAGAGGAGAAATACACTATTTAGAGCACATAAATATGAAGACTCAACATAGTAAAGGTGTCAATTCTTCCCAAATTGATATACAAATAATTCCCAACACAATTACAGGAAGGTTTTTGTATAGATGTAAACAAATTAATTCAAAAATGCCTCTGAAAAGGCAAGGGAACTAAAATAGCCAAAACAATTTGGGCGAGGGGGCGCGGTGCAGCGGGAGAAACAGAAGAATCAGTCAATCCGTTTTGAGACGTATTGTACAATTACAGCAATCAAGACTTTGTGGTGTTGGCAAGGGGATGGTGCACTCACTGATCAAAGGGAAAACTGAGGAAGGCACCCACAAAAATATATTCATCTGGTTTTTGATAGAAATGCAAAAGCAGTTCAACAAAGGAAAGACAGCCTTTCAATAAATGATGCTAGAACATTTGGACATCCATGCAGGAGGAGAGCTACAAAAGAATACTAGACTGAAGTCTCATGCCTTATACAAAATTTAACTAAAACAGATCATGGACTTAAATGTAAAATGTAAAACTTTAAAGCTATTAGAATAAACATAGGAGAAATTCTTCAGGATCCAGATCTGGTCAGAGTTCTTAGACTTGACATCAAAGGCACAATTCATGAAAAGAAAAAAATCCATGAATTTGACTGCATCAAGATTAAAATTTTTTGCTCTGTGAAAGATACCATTAAGAGGACAAAAGACAAGCATAAGGCTGGGAAAAAATATTTGCAAACCACATATCTAACAAATGAGGAGTATCAGTGGTTTAAAAAAAAACCCAGATAATTCAATTAGAAGATGGGCCACAGACACGAAGAGTCCTTTTACTGAAGAGGGTACAGCGCATGATAGCAAATAAGCACGTGAGAAGATGTCGTATCAGCAGCTATTAGGAAAATGCAAATTAAAAGCACAATGAGCTGTCACCTATCAGACGGCTAACATAAGCATAGTGACACTACCAAACCCTGACAAGGGCTCAGAGGAACTGGATCACACGTGTATCGCTGGTAGGGATGTGAAAAGGCCCGAGCCTCTCAGAAAACAGGCTGTTTCTTATTAAACAAAACTGCAACTACCATCGGAAAAGGCAATGGCACCCCACTCCAGTGCTCTTGCCTGGAAAATCCCATGGACAGAGGAGCCTGGTGGGCTGCAGTCCATGGAGTCGCTAAGAGTTGGACACAACTGAGAGAATTCACTTTCACGCATTGGAGAAGGAAATGGCAACCCACTCCAGTGTTCTTGCCTGGAGAATCCCAGGGACGGGGGAGCCTGGGGGGCTGCTGTCGTGTCAGACACGACTGAAGTGACTTAGCAGCAGCAGCAGCAACTACCATGGTGGTGGTGGTTTAGTTGCCAAGACTTGTCCAACTCTTGCAGCCCCATGGACTAGAGCCCTCCAGGCTCCTCTGTCCCTGAGATTTCCCAAGCAAGGACACTGGAGTGGGTTGCATTTCCCTCTGCACATCTTCCCAACCCAGGGATCGAACCCATCTCCTGCATTACAGGTAGATTCTTTACTGACTGAGCTACCACAGAAGCCTCCATGTGACCCAGAAATCACAGTCTTGGACATTTATCCTGAAGAAATAAAATATTATGTTCACACAAAATGAATGATTACAGCAATGTTTTTGCAGTCAAAGCTGGAATCTGCCCAGATGTCACTCAGCAGATGAGCAGATAAACAAACCATGGTGTGATACACTCATCAGGAAAAAGGAACAGTGTTCCCACTCACGGAAACGTGACTCCATCTCTAGAGAATTATGCTGACTGAAAAATGCCCATTTTAAAAAGTTAAATATTGGGATGGGGAGGGGGATGGGAGGGAGGTTCAAAACAGAGGGGATGTATGTATCCCTATGGCTGATTCATGTTGGGGATTGACAGAAAACAACAAAATTCTGTAAAGCAGTTATCCTTCAACAAAAAAATAATAATTTTTTAAAGTTAATAATAACACAACATGTGGAATTAGTTTCACCTGGTTTCCATGGGTCCAGGCATGGGTTATCAGGGTCCTCTGCTCGGGACCCCAGGAGGCTGAACTCAAGATGCCATCCTTGGACACACTCTTGGTCTTTGCCTGTGGCCCCTCCAGAGGCAGTTCATAACGTGGCTGTCAGGCCTTCCAAAGGCCAGCTCCAAAATCTTAGTTTTAAGCCCTCACTTGATTAGGTCAGGGCTGCGCAGGGTGATTTCCCTCTTGATTAGCTAAAGGGCAACTGATTAGGAACCTTAACCACATCTGAAAATTCCCTCCACCTCTGCCATGTACTGCACTGAACCTCACCATGGGAAAAAGATTCCACATCTGTGCAGGTTCTCCCCACTCGAAGGGAGGGGTGACGAGACACACACCACAGAGGCGGGAATCCCGGGGCCGTCGTGGACCCCCGCCCACCACCATGTACAGATGACACACAGCTCACTCTTCTAACTTCATTTTCTGCAAAAATCCATCTCCTCTAAGCAGTACATTTTCTAGCAGAGCCTCCACTTCAGAGAAATATGTGCCAGTCAGTAGAGCCTGGTATGTTCCAGTTTCCAACTTCAACATCGTCAGCCCTAAACTTAGGGGGAAAACATTAAGGAATTGTCATTTTTTCCTTGTAATGAAGGAAACTTAGAAAGTCTTACATGTCTTCTTGAAGTGATTTCAGACAAGAGGAGAGAAAAGAATCATTCTTTCCACCCCCACCCACCCGCCCACCCGCTGAAGACCCCACAGCCCACCCTCAGCCACCGCAGCCTGTGGAGCCTGGAGTCTGCAGCTGAGCACCATTCTCAGGATCCCCAGGACGCTGCTTCTTCAGTGTCATGTGCATGGAGGCGAGCCCAGGAAGCGGGCTGGAGGTGGGTTCAGAAAAGACTGCAGCAAGAGGCTGCCGACATGCAGCCACCGGCCTTCCTGCAGTTCCCTCTTCCTGGGAGGAGCGTGGGCCTCCTCTCCTAGGGACAGACAGAAACAGCAGACCCACCTCTGCCCTGAAGGTCTGAGTCCAGGTCTTGTTCCACCCCGTAGAGTTCCAGGCAGGAAGCACAACATACCAGAGACCCCTGGGAAGCCCCCCTCTCTCCCCTAAACCTTGCTTTCCTCGTGGCTGCAAAGAGATATTGGACCAAGAGACCTTCGGGGTCCCTTCCAGCCCCAGCCTCAGACCTGCAGGACAGATTTACAGTCCTTTCCTGGAGAAGCCCCCACGGGTCGCCACTTTGACTCCAGAGTTCACTTGACCAAAGAAGTGTCAAAACTCAGCCCCTTTCTCCTCGTGTGAAAATCACTCCTCTCCTTGTTCAGTTGCTTGATCATCTCCGACTCTGCGACTCCACGGACAGCAGCACGCCAGCCTTCCCTGTCTTTCACAAGGGAATCACTCCTCTAGGAAGCCATTAAACAAGAAAACATGCACTAATTTAAAGATGAATTGCCAAAAAAAGAAAAAGGAATTCCCTGGCAGTCCAGGGGTTAGGACTTGACGCTTTCACTGCTGGAGCCCATGTTCAATCCCTGTTCAGGGAACTAAGATCCCACCAGCCATGCGACATGGCAGGAAAAAAAAAAAAAAAATGAATGACAGTCAGACAGGATCTGAAGTAAAGCCCAGGCACCTTCACAGCAGGATCAATGACCACAAACACTGGGGACCATCAGTGCATCGGGCTGTTTTGTGAAAAACACGGGCAGAGTTTTGGGTAAGCAAATAGTTTCACCGTAGCTTGTTAGCTAGATAAAAGCTATGGGTTTGTCTCTTTGATGCTTTCTGAAATCTGATTTAAAACTTGGATGCATATCCATCCATGTGAACAAAGGCCTTCCCTGGTCGACCAGTGTTTTTGCTGCAAGCCATGGAAACCCTTCACATGGCATCCTGTTTGCTGTCAGTGGGTGTCTCGGCTCAGGTTGCCATAACAAAATGTTGTAGATGTGTGTCTTTAAACAATAAACTCTGAGTTGGTTTTCTCACAGCTCTGGAGGCTGGAAGCCTGAGATCTGGTGCCATCACGCTAAGTCCTGGTGGGAACTCTCTTCCCGGGGTGCAGAGGCCCCCTTCTTGCTGGATTCTCACAGGACAGAGAAAAAGTCACCTCTTTTATGTCTCTTCTTGTTACAAGGGCATTAGTCTCGAGGATGCCACGCTCATGACCTCAATCTACCCTAAGGACCTCCAAAGGGCCCACCCCCAAAATCATTATATTGAGGGTTAAGGCTTTAACACATGAATTGGGGGGAACCCATTCAGCCATAAAAGTGGTGATAGTTGTTGTCATTACTTTCTTTGATTTTCCTATGAGAAGATAAAATTCACTAGAAGCTTGGGAGAGCAGGGAGCTTGTCTCTGGGGCTTACTGTACATTGGATACTATCTGGTTCTGGAGCAGTACCTGAATATGGCAGGCATTCAGTTAAGTACTCTGAGGGAGGAGGGATGGATGAATGGATGGACGGATGATTAGATGAATGGATAGATGGATGGATGATTAAATGGATGATTAGATGGAGGTGTTATCAAACCAAATTTGGGTCCACTCACCCACACAAAGTGAAGCCACTCTGCTGACACCAGGCTTTGGTGAAGGAAAGTGCAGCATTTGTTGCAAGGCACCCAGCATGGGGTCAAGCAAGGAGAACAGGCGACACATGCTCTGAAGACCCAAACTCTCAAACCCTTTCAGAGAAGAGCTTTTAAAGGGAAGGTAAAGGAGAGGGTCACATGGGGGCCTGATCATCTCATGGACATCCTCCAGATTGGTTGGTGGTAAGGTAACAGGATGAAAGGGGAGAGTGAAAAAGCTGGCTTGAAACTCAACTTCAAAAAACAAACATCATGACATCCAGTCCCATCACTTCATGGCAAATAGAAGGGGAAAAAGTGGAAGCAGTGACAGATTTTATCTTCTCAGGCTCCAAAATCACTGCAGATGGTAGCAGCAACCATGAAATTAAAAGACACCAGCTCCTTGGAAGAAAAGCTATGACAAACAAAGATGGCATGTTAAAAAGCAGAGACATTACTTTGCCAACAAAGGTCCATCTACTCAAGGCTATGGCTTTTCCAGTGGTCATGTATGGATGTGAGAGTTGGACCATAAAGAAGGCAGAGCACCAAACAATTGATGCTTTTAAACTGTGGTCCTGGAGAAGACTCTTAAGGGTCCCTTGGACTGCAAGATCAAAAAAATCAATCCTAAAGGAAATCAACAGTGAATATTCGTTGGAAGGACTAAAGCTGAAACTCCAATCCTTTGGCCACCTGATGTGAAGAGCCAACTCATTGGAAAAGACCCTGATGATGGGAAAGATTGAAGGCAAGAGGAGAAGGGCGCGACAGAGGATGAGGTGGTTGGGTGGCATCACTGACCCGATGGGCATGAGTTTGAGTGAGCTCCAGGAGACGGTGAAGGACAGGGAGGCCCGGCGTGCTGCCGTCCACGGGGTCGCAAATAGCTGGACAGTGCTGAGCAACTGAACGAGGGCAACGAGGGCAGCAGGGCGGTGTCAGTATTCTGACAGCAAACGTTATCAACCTCTGATTGCAACCTTCTGGGGTCTACATAGTGGTAGTCAGCATGCAGTTAACTTTTTCAACCTGCTGGGGTTTAATATCTGCAAAACAACTCAAGGACACTGTTCATAATATTATCTGTAGCCCCTGAGAAGGGACTAAAGGTCCTTGACTTTGTTTTATGGCTAAACTATTATTATTTTGTCTTTCTTGACTGTTTTCCTTTCTCTACATTTTTTTCTTTCCTGATTAAATTTTCTCTGGAACTCTGGGGAGACCTAGGAGGCTAAATCGAGAGCTGGTTTCTATAAACAAGAGGCAGAGAATATGGTGGGTGGGGATCTGTCCCTAGGGTGGCCCCCCAGGGTCCTGCTCAGTTTTAGATAGATGATGGATGGACAGACGGATGGATGCATGGGTGAAAATCCTCCTCTTCATTTTAACGCACCATCTGGGTCTTTTTCCTGAGCACCAGCCAGACCTCGATAGCTCCTGAAAGCCTTGCATTTCCTTCACCTGAGGAAATGAGCCCGGCTGTGGATTCAGTCTTTCTCCCAGGGACTGTGGGCTTTGAGCAAATCGTGCTCCCCTCTGTGTCTCAGGCCTTCCTCATCACCGGGGAGCGAGATGGCTAATGGCACAGGGTTCCCAGTGAGCCGACAGGAATGACCCCTGGCTTGTCAGGCCGCAGCAGTACTCCTGGGACCCATCCCCTTTGCACAACACTCCCAAGGGCGGCAGACTTGGCTCCCAGAGGGCACGATACATGGCGAGGCTGCTGTTTCATCAGCTCACTGACGCTAACCCCAGGCATTCTGCTGCTTGACTCTAAGAAGCCCAGGCAGCCTGGCCCCACACCAAGGACACAGCCCGGAGACACCTCCAGGCAGTGGTGGTGATTGGCCTCCTCCAGCCCGAGCCCCAGACAGCCTCGAACTTCAGTTCACAGCCCTGAGCGCCCAGCTAGGGGGTTATCCCAGGACAGTCAAGGACGGCAGCCCCGCCCTGCCACACTCTGAGCCTGCAGGAGGCCCACAGCCCAGGCCCCACTCGTGCCTCGGGGCTCCCTGGGCCAGTTCTCAGATTCTCACGGCCTCGCGGGCAGACACACCCAGTGGGGGACCCGAGGCGGAGCCAGGCCCTGTCCTTCCTGCAGGAGTCACAGCACCGCCCACTAACTTAGTTTTTGCAGCCGTCCTTCCTAGGCCTGCTGCACCTTCCGGTCAGGGCCTCCATGCCCCTGGGACCTCCATGCTCCAAGAGCCCGTGTTTGCTGAGAGGAGGACGAGGGGTAGAAAGTCTCCGGGCATTCAGGAGCCTGGTTCACAGCTGGGAGCACGGCCAGTGCCCACGGGGCAAGGGAGGGGCTTTGCATGAAGACAGGAGCGTCCGCTCCACCTCAGGCCAGTTTATATCCGTCACCTGTGCCCCTCCAAACTCTGCACTCACACACTTGCCAGGTGCTACCAGCCGACGTGGGCCTAGGCTGGAAAGTCCGGATCCTGCCTCCAGGAGCTCCACAGACAACCGGGGGAGCGGACAAGGGAACCCCAGGCCCCTGTGGTCCGCGCTGAGAATACGACCCCGAGCTGGGGAGCTGAGGAGGAGGCAGTTACCCTGGAGAAGGCAAGCCTTGTTCTTTAAGAAGAGCAAATGGTGGGAGAAGGCGAGGGTGGGATGATTTGAGAGAACAGCACTGAAACATGTATATTATCACATGTGAAATGGATCGCCAGTCCAGGTCCAATGCATGAGACAGGGTGATCAGGGCCGGTGAACTGGGACGACCCTGAGGGATGGGAGGGGAAGTGGGGGGTTCAGGATGGGGGACACATGTACACCCATGGCTGATTCATGTCAATGTATGGCAAAACCCACCACAATATTGTAAAGTAATTAGCCTCCAATTAAAATAATTAATTTTAAAAAAAAGAGCAAATGGACCAATCAAATAGGTCTGGGGGGAAAAATTACTTTTAAAGAAAAATAAACCAAATAACGAAAACCTATCCCACCTGGCTTCTTCCACCTCCATGAAGGACTAACTGCCATGAAAACAGACCTCTTTGCAAAAGTAGAAACCCCGACAAAATGTATGAGTTTCTGCTTTCAGATATTGTACAGAAAGGAGCAGATAACTGAGATCCGGGAGCGAGAAGAATCTGGAGGTAAGCCTATGATTCCCCAGCTCACAGCCGAGGCAGCTCCTGGGAAGCAGAGCAGGAGGGGTTCCGGAAGAGGGCGGGGTGGCCGGGATGTGCAGGACGGGGCACGGGGGTGGGGGGCCCGCTGCAGAGAGAGTGGACCACAGGGGACCCCCAGGCCTCAGCCGGCAGTGGGCCGCACACGTGTGGGTGAGACCCCGCAAGGCCAGGGAAGGGAGCGCCTGCCCCCACACGGGGACGGGAGGCACTGTGTCCCCACCAGAGCTGGCGGAAAGAACTCAGGGTACGGGGGGCCCTGGGGGAGTCCCAAGAAAGGTCACGCCTTCGGAGGGGCCTGCGCTCATGAAGCTCCCAAAGAAGCCCCCAGCGGTCCAGCCTGCCTGGCAGGACGAGGGGAACCACGCATCACTCCCCAGTTTCTGCCCAGATGCGGGGCCACTTCTCACGGAATCCAGCATCACAGCAAGTTCTCAAGGCCCACCTGACACCTTCGGGGGCAGGAAATGTAACCCCACCACAAGGCAAGGAGGAGTTGGTGAGCCGTGCAAATCAATGCCCCCCACCCCGCATACCCCCGCCGCTGGCGGGCCGGGCTGGGTCCTGGATCCACCACCCCAGCCACTGGCTGTGGAAGCCCCCCTGTGAGAGCCCAGTGACCGGCCTGACTGCAGAGTGCGGGGCGAGGAAGCTCTTAGCAAATTGCCTCTTACCAGCCGCTCTCCCAGCCCGGCTGCCCCGAGCTCTTGAGGCTTCACACCCTGGTGGCCCCGCCTTTTCCCCTGGTGATTATTCAGAGGACATGCTGGGACCGCTCCAACCACTGCGCTGCATGCTCTGAGACTCAGCCCTCGAAGGTCCGAGGCCGTCTCTTGGCCTTTGGGTCCATCTCTCCAAGCTTGGCATCTCGGGCCATCCGGGACGTGGTCTGTGCCTCCGGGGGTGCTGGGGGCTGCTTCTCCAGGAATCAGGCCGAGCCCTCCAGGTCCAGAGCTGGTCTAGCTTCTCAAATAAGTTGCTCTGTCCAAATATCAATAGTTCAGAACAAGGTGAGAGAAGGAGAGGCAGGGGAAGAGATGGAAAGACCCTTCAGGCCTGCGCCATGCGGGGGTCCGGGTACCAGCCCCTGGCAGAGGCCGGGAAAGGCCCTGGGGAGGCCCCGGCCCGGAGCCCACTGCCCGCACCCTGCTCCGAGGGGTGCAGGCAGGCTGCCTCCACTCCCAGCGTCTCACATTTTCCTCTCTAAGGCAGCCGGAAAGTGGGTCCCGACATCTATAAATATTCAAGGCTCTTCTCATTCCCTGACATTTCAAAACGGCCCGACAGCAGCTATTTCACACAATAAATCCAGGCGCTAGGACAGCGTCAAGAGGGACCGGCTGCTCGCCTCCAGATCCCCGCTTGGGAGTTGGGCATGGGGGAGGAGGGGGCCGGCGCCGGGAAGGCAGGTCCCCTAGGGGCCCCAGGCCCTGGAAGGAGTCGGGTCCCCCACTCACATGATGAGACGGCCATCAGCCCGGCGTGGCTGCAAGCCCCCCGGAGGCTTCAGGGACGGCAGAAACCAAGATCAACCCTGCAGTCTGGTATGCACGGGCTGTTCAGAATCCTACCTCTCAGCTCACACATTCCACATCATTTTTATGATTCCTGATAATAATGCTGCAGATACTGCAGAGTTTTGTTTGTTTGTTTTTTTAATCCTTCTCCTAGAAAAAGTGGTTCATGTTATTTTTTTTTCCTTAAAGGCAATCATGACAAAGCCTGTGGTTACAGTCACAGAGTCAAGACCAGGAAGCCCAGTTTTCTGAGTCCCGGCTCTAGAGGCTCTTGGGGGAAGTTGGTTCACTGACATTTCGTGTGGGTGGAGGGGTGTCAGAGCCATGATAGGACTGGGGGAGCAAATGGGGGTGCTTCCAAATATACCAATAAATGTAGAACCCTGAGAACAACTCCCTTATGCCCATTTTTTTTAAAAAAATAAGTGCTTGCTGCTATTTGAAACAATACATGTTGTGGGTAATTTTAGGAAATTATGCCTGTGCGGTAACAGTATGGTAGGCCCCACGAAACCTGCCTGTTACCCTGGAGAAGGGAGCTCTGAAGAGGAGGAAAGGCCACAGATTTTAAAGAGGGCGGGACAGGGAGAAGGTAATCTCAAGGCTGGCTATTCCACTGGATGGCATTTCATCCTCGTAAGAGTTCCAGGATTTTAGGCTGTGCCTGGCATCTCCGCATTTGCCGGCTTGGACCTGGTTCCTCGAGGGAGTGGGTGGTCCTGGGCTCTTGGGTCTGTGTGCGGCCCCATACCCAGAAGCTGCCATCCGGCAAATCTGGAATCCATTCCATTCCGTCCCGCTGAGGCTCTGGGTCTCAGCCAGCCCTGGTCGGTAGACTCTGCGGCAAAACACAGATATGAAGTCATTAAAATGTAATAACTGGCTTTCAAGAATCATTTAGCTAATTCGTTGATTCAAGGATTCCCAGGCAGCAGTCACAGCCCACCGCGAGCCAAAGCCAGCGCCCCTGCTGGTGACCCAGCCACGGGCTGGGGCTCCCCAGTCACTGGATCACCGTCTCAGCTCCCAGTGCCCGAGTGACGGCGTGAGCAGGAGGGCCTGAACTGTAATTTGGGAGAATCAGGGTGTTTAGAACAAGGCTGGCAGGTTCAGAGGACACAGGGAATTGCTCCAAAGCGTTTATCTTTGCTTTGATGCCAGGAAAGATTAAAGGCAGGGGCAGAAGGGGACGACAGAGGACGAGATGGTTGGATGGCATCACTGACTCAATGGACTTGAGTTTGAGCAAGCTCTGGGAGTTGGGAGTTGGTGATGGACAGGGAAGCCTGGTGTGCTGCAGTCCATGGGGTTGCAAAGAGTTGGACGAGACTGGGTGATTGAACTGAACTGAGGGATCTGTGTATGTGAAATCGCACAGCATCTGTCTTCCTCTACGTCTGGCTTGTAAGGTCCTCGAATCCAGCTGACTCATTCTGGTCCTGACACCTCAGTGCCGAGTCCCCTCGGGGATGGGTCTGGCTCCAGGCCTGTCAGCAGACTGACAAAGCGGAAGGGAAACACCCTGTGTTCCCCCAGGACACTGGCCTTGGAGGCGCCCTAGCTGCTCCAGGCTCCAGGTCTAATTATACCCCTGCCCAGGGCACTGGCCTGACTACCTCCTGCCCCAGAAGCCCTGAGGAATCAGAGGAGTCAGGAGTCAGGCCCGGGGACCCTCGTCCTTCCCTGGAACAAAGTGTCCCACCGGTAAGAGGAACTGACAGAACCAAGTCTCCAACCATCCCCAACTCTTGGCGCTCCTGTCAGCTGACCTCCACGTCCAGGATCATGGCCTCAGGGCATGGGAGGCAGACGTTGGTTGGGTCCAGGTCCCCCACCCTGTACATCCCAATATGACGTGACTCATCCTTGACAATCTAATGGCTCCCCCATGAGAGGGGTGAGGGCCACATGGGGTCCAGCGCGGATAACTGATGGGCAGGTGTCCATGCTGAGTCTGTCCAGCTAGCCTGCACTGCTGAGTGGGGCCTGGAAGCCTCAGGGGGCCGAGAAGAGTATGTCTAGGGTCAGGGCACCCAAGAAGCAGACCCCGAGATAAGGATTCGGGGACAAGTGAGTTATGCCACCTGGGGATGGAGGTCCAGCTGTGCACACCGTCCTGTGTAGGCTGGGGAGGCTGCCAGACGAGCCTGCCCCCCAGACCCCAGGGAACCACTGTGATGAGTTCTGTGTCTGATTATATTATGTTATATTATATTATTAGCCTCAGATGGAGTTTACCACCCACTTTGGGCTGCATTTCCAAGCAACCCGACTCTAGGAAGATGTGGGCCTGGCACACCTGGGGGCCAGCCAGCCTGACACCATCCACGGGCTGGGCCTGGATCAGAAGGACGTGGGCCCCCACGATGGTGCTGGGGCTTGAACTCTATGTTATGTTATGTTATATTTTATATTGTATTAATGTATGTCCCTATTGCAATTAGAGGGAAATGATATTCTTTCAAAACAATCTGGCCAACGTGCGGATTGTGTGTGTGTGTGTGTGGGTGTGTGTGCAGCTTTAATAGATCATCACTAATTCCTCATGAGTTTGTCCCAGTGTTCAATAGTATTGCTTTTGCAAATATGTTGGCTTTCTCCTGTCCAATAAGTCTCGTTTTTTCAGTTTCCTGCCTTATCACATTGGCCGTAATGTACATTTTTAAGGTTAGTTTGATGAGGTCTTATTGATTTTGAGCAGCTCAGGGAGGATGGATTTGAGGAGACAGAAGCCAGGGACAGACTTATCGGCCACAAGCTTTGCAGCAGCTCTGGAGAGTGGGCTTGGAGCAGGATGAGAGCAAGGGGCCATCCTTGCTCTTGGAGCAGGTCACATCCAAGCAGGTCCAAGCTCTGCCTGGACCTGGGCCAGCAACAGAGACCCCTGCCGCCTGCTCCGGACCGGAAGCACAGGATGCAACTGGCGTTGACCAGGAGAGGACAGCACCTCCTGGTCACCGTTAAACCATCGGCGTCCACTTGTGTGAAAAACGCCAGAAATGAGATCAATTAGAATTCCCAACTTGCCATCATCTCTCGAGGAAGATGGACTCAGACGAAATGAGCAGCTGTTTTAATTTTCTCTGACAGCTCCTGGTCTGACTGTTGATGAAGCTCCTCCAGACGCCCTTCTGATAATTGAATGATACAGCGAACGGCCTTGCTGCTGACGTGGCGGCTCCACCTGTCACCTCTCACCAAGCCCAGGACCTGCACGGCCCTCTCCAGGAGTGCGTCCCCAGTAACGGAAATGCCCCCGCACCACTCAGCGCAGCAGTTCCAATCGGGGGGCCATGTGGCAGGGACACGGAAGAACCAAGCTGTTGTTTTAATTTATTTACATTTAAACGCTCCAGTAGCTCATGTTTCCCTCACTGCACAGGCCCCCGTGCCGGGGGTGAGACTCACGGGTCCACAGCTTTAGTGTGACCAGGCGGTTATCACTAGGAAGGCAGGCTCTCGGGCTCCACCGAAGACCTATCAGGTCAGAATCTGCGTCTCAGCAGGCTCTCCCTGTGTACACTCACGTTTGGGGGGTCCCACTCTAGACTCCTGAAGGAGCCCTTGGCCCCCGGGACCCTCAGTCAAGGACCCAGCCCCAGCAGCCGTGCACCTGCCTGGCAGCTCCCATCTTTACCCACACGGTCGCAGGACTTGTTAAGGCCCTCCTGGAGGATGTGCGCACATCCTTCGCGCACCTTATGCAGGTGTGGACAGCCGTGGCCCGGCCCCAGGGGATGAGTCAGCACAAGGCTGGAGCCGGGAGGACTCTGCAGGGTCAGCTCGCTCTGCAGCCCCTCTGGGGCTAGCTGGAAAATCATTTAGCCGGGTTCAACATGAAGAAAGGACTCCACCCACGAAGCAGTGAGTCCTTACAAACCAAGGCTTTGGCAGGCTCAGCCCGTCCCACCCCCTTGCTCAGTGACCAGGAGCCCTTGGCACAGCGCAGGCAGCAGCTAGAGAGGGATAGATGGGGGTAGGGGGCCCCGAACCAAGAAAGAAGGACTGCAAGAACGCTGCTGGCAAGCAGGTCTTCCAGGGTCTGTGTCTGACCAGTTACTTGCTGTCGTCAGCCTTCAGGTCGTCTGGAACAAGCCTCATCCTGTAAGGCCCTCTGTGGCTGCAGGGGCCGTCATGGGAGGCCTTCTGCCCCTGGAACTCACCATGTGGGAGGAAGTCCCCCCAGAGCCTCGATCTCCTCAAAACGTTAACTCAGATCATGAATTCATGGCTACTGTCTGAAAGGAGGGTCTTCATCTCCACTCGAGGAAACCTTGGTTTGTCACTGGTTTAACTGACACATCGGGGAAGAAACACGGTGTTCCAGACGGGACTGCCGCCCTTGGTAGGACTGCATGCCTCAGCACCTTCTCACCAGGGAAGGCTGGGATGCCGCAGGCTTGCACAGACCGTGGACTTGACCTGTTCTGTGTCCCTTGCTGGAGGGGCCCCAACTGTGCTAGGACAGCCCTGTTCTGCGATCACACCACACTCCCCTGCACACGAGAGGCTGAGGCCGCACGTGCAAGTTTTGGTGCCCTTACGCGGGACGGGGCTCGGGGCTCAGCCTGTTGACGCACCCTGCGCAGAGGCAGAGCTTGGCCTCTGTCCTGCGAATCACCACCCAGAGGCCTGGGTCCTTGCAGGGAACCCAGACCACCTCTGTTATGCCCGGTCACTTCCAAATTTCAGGAAGGGAAATGATTTCAAGACATGTGGACGAAGTCGCCGAGTTGCCGTCAACAGCACAGCCTGCATGAGGACCTGGCTCTCTGTCCCTGGGCGCTGTCCCTGGACTCCCTGGACTCAGGTCTGGCCACTGAACAGCTTTGCAAATGCCGCTCTGGCTCCATGGGACAAAGGGCATCGCGCAGCTTGACCAGAACAAATAGGTCTCCCTCCTTCTTGCAAAGACTGTCTGGGAGGAGCCCTGAGGATGGAGACACACAGGGGCCTGACGACCCCACCAGGATCCTGCTGACATGCTGTGATTCCTCCCGGGCTACAGTTAGATGTGAACCCTTCGCTCATGGGCTTCCCTGGCAGCTCAGTTGGTAAAAAAAATCCGCCTGCAATGCAGGAGACCCCAGTTCGATTCCTGAGTCAGAAAGATCCCCTGGAGAAGGGATAGGTTACACACTCCAGTATTCTTGGACTTCCCTTGTGGCTCAGCTGGTGAAGAATTCTCCTGCAATTCAGATCTGGGTTCGATCCCTGGGTTGGGAAGATCCTCTGGAGAAGGGAAAGGCTATCCACCCCAGTATTCTGGCCTGGAGAATTCCATGGACTGTATAGCCCATGGGGTTGCAAAGAGTTGGACACGACTGAGCAACTTTCACTTTCCTTCACTGTTAAGAAAGAGCATGGGACACAGAGTTCTTCTCTGCTTACGTGTTTGCCCTGACCCCAACAATTACAGTTTTCTCTTTATGGGGGGAAAAAAAAATCTAACTGTTTATACAGAATATTCCAGAAGGTTTACCATCATTTTTTTTTAATATTAAATCTTCCTCTTTCCCCAAGAACCTGAGAGGCCCCATAACACTGAAAGCCAAGCAAATCTAAACCTTGAAACCCCGCCTTCAGCTACGGGGGTCTCCCCAAGCTCCCCTGAAGGAGAGGGGAGAGGGTGTCTATGTTGTAAACTTGGAAGTGCTAACACAAGGACAGCAGACCCTGTAGTGTCCCCCCCACATCCCCTCAACCTCGTCCCTGCAACCTCATCCCCTCAACACCCACCCCATCAACCTCTACCCCCAACCGCATGTCCCTCAGCCCGTTACTCAGGAGAGTCTGTACCTCCAGGGCCGGCTGATTCTAAGAGAATCCACACAGGTGAACCCACCCCTCATCCACCAAGGCGGACTCCAAACCCCACCTACAAGTTCTGATTCTCACACATCCAGCCGACATCCCCGCCCTGTATCACCTCAGACAAGTCTACCTGATGCCCAGAGCCCGCCGAGGTTACCTAAATCAACCTGTGCTGCGCTGGTTCCCTGCCCAGCCTGTGTCTGAGAGACGGAGATGTGTATACTCATGAGCATGCTGACGTTACACCGGTGAATTCTTTACGTAAGTTGAACAAGTAATCAGGCAAGGGAATTGCAGGTACATTATTCCAAAGTGTTACATTTTAGTTTGTCAAAGTCAAGGGTATTGCGTGGGTGGTATAGTGATAAGCATACCTGCCTTCCAAAGGCAAGGGTATACATTTTTTTAAATCATTTCATTGGCAAAAAGAAGTAATATATATATATATAGGCCAAGAAATGCAAATGCTAAAGAAGTTGGGGCCAGCCCGGGAGCCACACCCACCATGGAATCTCAGATGCTCTGCATGTATTACAAGTGGCCATCACTTTCTGGAAATAAAGTGGAAGACAACAGGGAAAGTTTGGCCAAGGATTTATCTACTTCTGCCAGAGCTACAGTCCCCGCAATCATTCATGCAGCAGCAGAGCCTCTGGTGCCGTGGATTGAAGACCAGCCAAGACTATACACTTACACCATAAATCCAGTAAGGCAGAGGGTATTTTTCCCTCTCTACAGACAAAGGAGATAGAGCTTCTCTACAACTGTTCCCTTATACACAAAGGCGAACTTCGCCTTCTGCTTGTCTGGGAGGAGAGAGGTCCCCACAGACAAGCCAGCTGGGCAGTGACCACTGGCAGGAGGGTGGTGGGCTGGGGACACCCCAAGAAGGAGGAGTCCCTGGAGGACCCCGGGAGTCTGGCAGAAGGCAGCATCTGCCGGGAGGCAGGATATCAGCTGGAGATCGCGTGTTAAAGGACAATCAAACAAGAGGGTGGGGTGCTCAGGGGGCAGTTAGAAAGAGCGGTCAGCCATCGTGTGAGCCAAGGCTGGGTTGGAAGGATGCTTCTCTGGGGGCAGCTCTGGGGATGGTGATTAACAGCGTCTGCTTTGCAGGGGTTGTGAGGTTTACACGGATGATGTGTAGAAACTGGTTGTGCACAGACCCTGGCTCACGATGAAGAACTGTTAAAAGGAAGCAACTGAGATCTTCTCCAGCAACCCAAGTCTTCCTCTCTACAGAGTCCTCCTTCCCTTGAGGAGAGGAAACCTGGATTGATGGAGAACAAGCAAATGTATTAGCACCTTCCTTTCAAAGGAAGAAACATACTGCATTTGTGATCCCTCCAATCAGAAATCGGAACCACAGCATTCCTCCCTCATATGAACTTGAATAAAAAGGAGTGATGTTCCTCAGGTCTCAGCAGGTGACGACTGTCCCCGATTCCAAGTGTCCACTCTGTCCCCAGCTCAGAGGATGCTGGGCTTCCTCGGGCTGCTGCTCTGCCCTGTCCCCAAGGGAACTGCTTCGTGGCCTCTGCATGCCACACCTCCCTGAGAGGCCTCCAGGTCCTGGCACTGACTGAGCACACTCCTGATGCTCTGGGTAGCCGGGTCCCCTGAACCGTGCTCCCCAGGGTGGGCCAGGTTGGTCCCACCACACAGCCAGCTATCAAGGGCTCCTCCCACCATAAGGGGATGCCAGTGACTGCAGGCATCACAGACCTGTCCTCAGTGGATAGACTCCCACCTCCCTACTCAGAAGACAAGAATGCTCACATGGACAACCCCTCCAAGAATGGGGCTAAGACTTCAAATGCATCACATTGGAGGGGACTTGGGGGCACGGCAGGTCAGACCCCACCCCATGCCTGCCCTGGACACACTCCCCGCTCCGCACACCAGCCCCCAATGCCCTGTGGACCACAGCGCACACCTCCAAGGACTCCAAGGACTGTCCGCTCGCCACGTCAGCGTCCACAGCCCGGGCAAGACCCTCTCTGCCACCTTTACCCCCAATGCTCCTCCAGAGATGGCCGCCTTCCTTCCCCAACCCTGGGCCCCCAACTCCTGCCATGTGCATCCTCCAGCCTCACCAGACGCCCGTGCCCCTGACCCCGGGCCCCCCAGTCTGCCAGCCCCACCCCTGCCCTCTCCACAGGCCCCATGAGAGCAGGGTGCTGTGTGGGGAAGGCGGTCCTTTCATCAGGAAAGTGGGGCAAAGCGGCCCCCACTCTCAGATGCCCATCTGGGCTAAGGTCCACAGCGTGCTTGGCCTGGGAGTCAGAGCTGAAAGGTTCTTTCTTCGCCCTGCAGGTCCGCATGCAAGCCACTGTCATGCTGGGGAATCCAGGTCAATTTTGAAAAACATAAAGGAAAAAAAAAGGGATTTGCTTAATGAACAGTTCTCTAAACTAACCCGAGTGGACATGCATCAGTTCAGTTCAGTTTGGTTGCTCAGTCGTGTCCGACTCTGCGACTCCAAGAACTGCAGCACGCCAGGCCTCCCTGTCCATCACCAACTCCCGGAGTCTACCCAAATTCATGTCCATTGAGTCAGTGATGCCATCCAACCATCTCATCCTCTGTCGTCCCCTTCTCCTCCTGCCCTCAATCTTTCCCAGCATCAGGGTCTTTTCCAATGAGTCAGCTCTTCCATCAGGTGGTCAAAGTACTGGAGTTTCAGCTTCAGCATCAGTCCTTCCAATGAACACCCAGGACTGATCTCCTTTAGGGTGGACTGGTTGGATCTCCTTGCAGTCCAAGGGACTCTCAAGAGTCTTCTCCAACACCACAGTTCAAAAGCATCAATTCTTCAGTGCTCAGCTTTCTTCACAGTCCAACTCTTACATCCATACATGACCACTGGAAAAACCATAGCCTTGACTAGATGGACCTTTGCTGGCAAAGTAATGTCTCTGCTTTTTAATATGCTGCCTAGGTTGGTCACAACTTGTCTTCCAAGCAGTAAGCATCTTTTAATTTCATGGCTGCAGTCACCATCTGCAGTGATTTTGGAGCCCCCAAAAATAAAGTCTGACACTGTTTCCACTGTTTCCCCATCTACTTGCCATGAAAAAGATGGGACTGGATGCCATGATCTTAGTTTTTGGAATGTTGAGCTTTAAGCCAACTTTTTCACTCTCCTCTTTCACTTTCATCAAGAGGCTTTTTAGTTCCTCTTCACTCTCTGTCATAAGGGTGGTGTCATCTGCATATCTGAGGTTATTGATATTTCTCCTGGCAATCTTGATTCCAGCTTGTGCTTCATCCAGCCCAGCGTTTCTCATGATGTACTCTGCATATAAGTTAAATAAGCAGGGTGACAATATCCAGCCTGATGTACTCCTTTTCCTATTTGGAACCAGTCTGTTGTTCCATGTCCAGTTCTAACTGTTGCTTCCTGACCTGCATACAGGTTTCTCAAGAGGCAGGTCAGCTGGTCTGGTATTCCCATCTCTTGAAGAATTTTCCACAGTTTATTGTGATCCACACAGTTAAAGGCTTTGGCATAGTCAATAAAGCAGAAATAGATGTTTTTCTGAAACTTTTTCGATGATCCATCGGATGTTGGCAATTTGATCTCTGGTTCTTCTGCCTTTTCTAAAACCAGCTTGAGCATCTGGAAGTTCACGGTTCATGTATTGCTGAAGCCTGGCTTGGAGAATTTTAATCATCACTTTACTATAGTCCCTGAATATATCCAATAAACATACACTCCTTGTCAGATGTTTAGGAAAGGCTCCATTTGTTGAAAATTATCTGTCACAAAGTGGCTCAGTTCCTTATGAACTTAGCATATTCTTATCACTGTGTTTATGAAGCAAGTGTGCTTGTGCATAAGGCATCGGAAAACTGCTTTACACAAGAAGATGCCGTCTGAACGGAGTCACAAGGAGGATGCTCTTCAAACGGTCCTTAAAATTTATTTTTTTGGTAAACTTGGAGCATTCAGTATGTTTGATATTTTGGCAGGTGTATTTCTCAGCACCCTCTGTGTCTTGCTGGGAACTGGTCGGGTCCCCTCGCTGACTTGCTTGGTGACCAGTGTTCCTGTCCTTCCCCAACCTCGCCCATCACCTTCTCTGGTCCCCATGGGGCCACCACTCACAGCCAGGCTGATCGCCTCTCCCTGGCCCTTGGGGCTCCTCTGCACTGCCCCCCGTGGCCCTGGACACTGCCCCTCCTCTCCTGCCCATTCAATCAGACCTTCCCCACCCATCTCCCCATCGCTGGAAGAGGCCAGGGGCCACCTGTCCACCGGCCATGCGCCCCCCCCGCCCCCCATCCTGCAGGCAGTTCCAGGCAGCCACGTGCGTCCCTTCCATAGAGAGACTGTGCTATCTCCAAGGGAGACTTTCTTACATGATCTGCGTGAGTCTCTGAGCTTTGCTGGGGTTGAAAGGAAGAAAGGCGGGTTTGTGGGTGTGAGCCTGCGTGCAGTCACTGTTAGGCACAAATAGTGTTTTCTGCCTTCAGAACTGAAAATAGAAGTCAAGGTCAGGCCAGTAAGTCATGGGAGTGGTTTGGCTTCACTGACTTTGACCCGGTGCTCAGGTCTTGGTCGGAAGGGCTCGGACCTGCTGGACATAGTTGAGGCAGTGATCTCAGACCCTAGGTCCTCAGCCTCGTCTGAGGAAGAAGCAAGGAAACGGAGACCTCAGACCCCACCGACACACACATGCACACGCACACACAGCCCTTCCCTCTGTCAGCACTGGAGCAGAAGTGCCGGGGAGCCCAAGTAATGACAGGACGCCCTGGGTTCCAGGGATGAGCCGGGTGTCCCATCCCTGTGTCCCCCCCGTTCCAGGAAACAGTGCGCCTCTTCCCCTTTGGAAAGAGCCTCCCCCAGGAGCTGTGCAGGGGACCCCGGGCTCACTGTCTTCCTCTGCTGGTCCCCGGCTGGCGCCCCATCCACGGCCCCTGCCTGCTGACCCAGCCCTGTTACCACACCCAGGAGTCCACATCCTCAGCCGCAGCCCTGCCTCCCCGCCTCCGCCGGCTCACACACACACTCACACACACACACACACACACACATTCACACACAAACTCACACTCTCACATACACATATTCATACACACACATACACTGTCACACACACTCTCACCCACACTCTCTCACACACACATTCACACACTCACACTCACACACACACTCTCTCACACACTCATACTCTTATATACACTCTCTCACACACACACTCTCTCACACACACACTCTTTTACACACACACTCTTTCACACAAACACACACTCACACACATGCACGCTCACATACTCACATATATACTCTCTCACACACACGCTCACTCTCACACACACACTCACAAACACTCTCACACTCACACACTCACTCACACTCCCACACACTCTCACATTCACACACACACTCACACACATACTCTCACACTCACTCACACACACACATGTGCACGCACGCATGCACACACAGACACTCCTGAATGAGAGCATAACTCAGCAGGCTACTGGAGGCCTGTGAGTTCCTGCCTGCTCAGAGAGGCTTCCATGGAGGAGAAATCAGATTTCATTCTCTAAAGACAGAGGTTTTCAACAAGCTGCACTGCTGCCTTCAGAGACAGTATCCGTTGCTGGAGGTTCTAGGAATGGTCAGAAGAGGGTACCTGTGCCAGCTGGCCTGGCGGAGCCCTGGGCCCCGGGTCATCACATCGTTTATGGAGCTGGCATGGCCGTGTCTACACAGTCCTTCCTCCCTTCAGGCACAGGCTCCACATCTTCCCCTCAGAGCAGCTGGGTAAGCACTGATCTGCAAACCTCATCAAAGTGAATCCCAGGACCAGGCCCCGAGGGAATACTAGCAGGAGACAAAACCATTACACAGTCCTGATGTAGATCTCAGTAAATGCAAATTTACCTGGCACAGAGATAGCTGATAACTTGGGGGAAAATCCTTTGGCCCTGAAGGAGCCAGGTGCCTGCCCCTCGCCCCCTTCCACTATCCCTCCAGCTCCCTGAGAGCTCCTACGGGCTGGAGCTGCGGGGACGGAGCTTGGGACGTTTTCCAGGAAGAAACACAAACCGATGGCTGTTCTCCACCGACATCTATACGCCATCACAGGTGATTTCATCTGAATCAACCAGGGCGAATCTTTCCACCGGCCTGCCCAGCCCCGGGAGTAAGGGCCCTGTGACGCCAGGGCGAGCTCCCTAGTGAGGGTCCCTGATCCGTCCGCATTCACCCACATGACCACACGCAGGGGAGAAGTGACCGTGGACACAGCATCTGAGTTTCTGTTGGTGTCCAGGGAGGGACGTGGAGAGTCATCATGGCCCCACATTAGAGGGGATATGTGGGAGCTGGGTAGAAAATGGGGTCCAAGCCCAGACCTGGATTAGGGGGTGTCCACCAGGCCCAGAGGCCCACCCGCTGGTCGTGCCCCAGGCCCCAGCGAATGAAGGGGCCAACATACTGTAGCGGGTGCAGTGCCCTCCTGGGGTCCTTGGTCCACGGGATAAGTGTGACCCTAGTGAGGAAAGCCAAGTAGAAACCTCTGAAGTTTCCTCATCCCCTGGATGAGCAGGGCATTTAAACCTGGACCTTCTCATGGGGAACGGTTAGACATTATCATCACCCAGAAGCATCTGAGGCATCACAGGGCTCGTCTGAGGAATGGGCAGGTTGGCACCAGTGTCAAGGCGGGTGGCGTCCCTGGTGGAGAGACGACAGACGTGGAGGTGGGCGTTCTGGTGGTCAGGGCGCCCTGGGCTCAGCACAGCTCCCAAGCCACCGTCGGGTCAGAGAGGCCCTCTGGGAGTCTGGGGGCTCAGGGACCCTCCCCTCCTCGTCATGTCTGAGGACCAGGAAGCTTCCTTCTCTGGTAGTCTGGAGACATCATTGTTGCAGCCACATATTCTATTATGAATATTGATTAAAAATAAAAATGAATACAGTTGTTTTTGAAAATCAGCTTGTGTGTGTGAAGCGTGCTGTGCGCGCCAAGGGTTGTGTGATGGTCACGTCTCCTCCTCACCTCTACTGGTCCTTGGTTTTCTCACTGGATCCTCATCTGAAGGAAAGAGCAGAGCGTTTTGATTTAAGACCGGCACTGAGATATCTGCAGACAGTTTCCCTCAACACCCCTAAGACCCCCTCAGGGGTCTCCTCACGGAACTTTCCTGAGTCGGGTTTTATAGAGAAGTGGGTGCACCCGGCACCACTCGCCCTGCATCCTGCCACCTGCTCTGAGCCCGCAGTGGCCAGGTCTGGGCTCTCTGCATCTCCGTCTCTGCGTCTCTGTCTCTGCGTCTCCGTCTCTATCTCTCTGTCTCTCTGTCTCTGTTGCTCAGGGTCTCTGTCTCCATCTCCTTGGCCTTTCTCTCCGACTCCATCATGCTTTTCCTTATAAGAACTTTGTGATTACGTGGACCATCCTGGATAATCCAGGATAATCTCCTTATAAGTTGTTCTTTGGGGGGAGGGAGGAGAATCTGATGTTTTTATTGAGGTAATTATGTGATAATGTTTTCCATTTTTTTCCATGTTCATATAGATTGTCTACTTCTCAAATCAGTGTCAGTAATTTTGATTTTGAAATTTATCTATTTCCTTGGGAACTTTATATCTTTCAACACAACATTATGAGTAGTATTTTTCAGCTTTATGAGATATAGTTAACATATGACACTGTGTAAGTGTAAGGTGGACAACATGATGATATACGTGTAGGCTATGAAATGACTGGGCTTCCCCAGGCTCAGTGGTAAAGAATCCGCCTGCAATCCAGGAGATACAGGAGACACAAGTTCAATCCCTTGGTCCAGAAGATCCCCTGGAGGAGGGCATGGGAACACACTCCAGTATTCTCGCCAGGAGAATCCCATGGACAGAGGAGCCTGGTGGGCTACAGTCCTTGGGGTCCCAAAGAGTCGGACACGACTGAAGTGACTTAGCATGCACACTTGAAGTAATTCCCACACTGAGGCCGGGAGACACACCCAGCCCCCACTGTAATCACTCTGTGACAAGAAGGTTTAAGAGTCTGTCTGTAACAGTCTTGCTGACTACAATCACCGCGCGATCCATCAGGTCCCCAGAGCTTACTCCCCTCAGAGCTGGGGGTTCACGCCCTTGGCCCCACCTCTGCACCCCCTGCAGCCCCTGGCATCCACCACTCTGTTCTCTGTTTCTACAAGTGTGACTTTCTAAGAGTCCACACATATGTGAGATCTTGTCTTTCTGTCTGACTGACTTCCCTCAGCATAACGACCTCAAGGCCCACTCATGTGGAACAAATGGCAGGACTTTCTTCAGTTTCGTGACTGAGCAGCATCCTCTGTCCTTCCCCTTTCCCCGCTTCTAGAGTCCCTGAATCCCTCGGTACCTGGCCCTCCTCATCCACAAGGCAGTGAGTCCTCACCGGCATCCCTGAGCTCTGCCCTCCAACGCCGCCTCCCACTTGTAAGGACGCTCATCATCACCCTGGGCGTTGGGATGAGCCGAGCCAGCATCCCACCTGCTGAGCAACCCCACTCCACCTGTTGTTGTTCAGTCGTGTCTGACTGTTTGTGACCCCATGGACTGCAGCAGGCCAGGCCTCCCTGTCCTTCACTATCTCCCGGAGTTTACTAAAACTCAAGTCCATTGAATCAGTGATGCCATCCAACCATCTCATCCTCTGTCATCCCCTCTCCTCCTGCTTTCAATCTTTCCCAGCATCAGGGTCTTTTCCAGTGAGTCAGTTCTTCACATCAGGTGCCAAAGTACTGGGGCTTCAGCTTCAGCATCAGTCCTTCCAGTGAATATTCAGGATTGATTTTCCTCTAGGGTTGACTGGTTTGATCTCCTAGTAGTCCAAGAGACTCTCAAAAGTCTTCTCCAGCACCATAACTGGAAAGCATCAATTCTTCAATCCATCTGCATCCTCTAGTCCCCTTTGCTGCAAAACCTGACTCATTCAGAGACTCCCGGACATGGATGCGTCATCTTCCTGCGACAACAGGCTCAGAGTTACTCCACGTTGGAAGGACATCAGAGGAGATGTGACCCTGCACATCTCTGTGCTCGAGCTAGAGCTGGCGGTACCACGCAGAAAACCACACCCCAAAGGGAGAAGCTCCGTCTTCCCGGGGACGCGCTGGGCTGTCACCCGCCACCTGTGTCCTGCATCACATCACAAACCCTGAGGAGGAGGAGGCGGCCGTGGGCACCCGGCCGGGGCTGGTGTCCACCCGAGTGGCCCTCACATGCCCGCTGCCACCCCTGTAGCTGGCCTGCCAGGTCCCACCCCCAAGTGCGCCCCTAAGGACGCACACTGTCCACACCGCCTCGCCCCCACCAGGGGCCCCTAGCACCTGCCCTCATCAGAGGGTGTTCTTCTTAATATGCCCACTGTTGACTTGAATGAGTTTCTCCATGAATGCAGGCAGTCACAGCCTCTGATCTTAGATTTTCTCCTAATGAAATTGTCCTTGACCATGGGGTTAATGGGGCTTCCCAGGTGCCACTAGGGGTAAAGAATCTGCCTGCCAACATAGGAGACATGAGACATGGGTTCGATCCCTGGGTTGGGAAGATTCCCTGGAGGAGAGCATGGCAGCTCACTCCAGTATTCTTGCCAGGAGAATCCCAGGGACAGAGGAGTCTGGTGGGCTACAGTTCATGGGGGCTCAAAGAGACAGACACGACTGAGTGAGCATGCGCACGGGGCTGATGAGGACTTCGCCCGGGAGATGGGCTTTCCCAGCCTGAGTGGGTCTGCATCGCCCGCTTTGCAGACAGTCTGTGTGACGACGGGGCGGTTGCCTCAGAGCAGAGGTTGCTTTTTGTCCCCTGTCACACCAAATGGGAAAGTTGGAGAGCACCAAGAGGAAGTTCCTAAGAGTTTTATGAATTATTTCCAGGAGGAGTCATAAGCATCTTTCACTGTCATCATTTTGGGCTCGGTGGAGCGGTGAGCGGGCTGAGAGCTCACTGGTTTTATGATTAAAGGGGACGGTTCCGTGGCCCCAGCACATGGACTTGGGTGCAGAGCCAACTATGTCCTCGGGCCTAAATCAACCCAGTTAGGAAATAGGAGAGTGGGACGCAGGGAGAATCAGGTGCCCAAGATGAACTGTCTCCAGAACCGCGGCTGAGGCAGAGCCACCGCCCTCAGACAGCAGGGAAGGTGCAGCCCACACACCTGAGCTGTGCGTTCGAGCCGCCAACCTCGGAGGCAGAATCTCCACCATCCTGGGCCCCCACTGGGCCTGGCTCACAGAGGACCACCCACCAGCCCTCCCCTGACCCGGGCAGCCCCGTGAGCCTGGGCACCCACCCTCCACCTGCGAAGCCATGTCCCTCGGAGCTCACCAGGGGCCACCCTAACATGAAATGGGCGGGCGTAAAGTGCTCGGGACACTCTGTCCCCACCTCGAGGCACACCGAGGACAGTAAACACCCGTGCCTTCTCAGGAGTCATTTTTGTGTCTGTACCTTGTCACTCCTGCTGCTGCAAGCGGGGGCAGGCACACCTGCTGAACGCGGGAGAACTTGGCACCAGCAGATCCTCCTGGTAGCCCCGGCATGAAGCCCACCGCACGGCTGGACCCTGCATCCCTCCAGCCCCGGCGTGAAGCCCACCGCACGGCTGGGCCCTGCATCCCTCCAGCCCCGGCGTGAAGCCCACCGCACGGCTGGGCCCTGCATCCCTCCAGCCCCGGCGTGAAGCCCACCGCACGGCTGGGCCCTGCATCCCTCCAGCCCCGGCACGAAGCCCACCGCACGGCTGGGCCCTGCATCCCTCCAGCAGCCCCGTGAACACATAAGCAGACCCTTCTCGTCTTCCTGCCGTCACAGGTACCTCCATGTGCAGGAGACCCTGCTCTCCATCCTTGAGGTGAACCCTGACCCTGGGCGTCGTGCCCTCTGGACTGCAATCACCGCCCAGGAGGGCCCCAGCACATGGAGTTCGTATCCTCCTCAACCCGGGGCGGTGACGCCCACCTTCTCTCCACCATCTGACTGTGAATGCTAACACACGTCAGCCTGGTCCACAAGGACCCCTCAGGACTCTAGCCTGTCTCCCTCTGTCCCTGAAGGAGCCTCCCTTCTCCCCTCCTTCCCAGATTCATCCCTGCTCCCCTGGAAGCTGCCACCTCCCTGGAGGTGAAGGAGGGCAGGCCGGTGCTAAGGGCCACGCTCTCCCCCTCCCGCTGGCCGTGGTGTGAGTGGGAAGCATCCGTCACAGGGCATCTCCCGTCCCCAACCTCCCAGCGGTGTCCCCTCTTGAGTCCGGGCCAGCCTGGTGGGGCGTTTGACCAACAGAAGGCTGGGGAAGCAGAGCTCGGGGACTTCTGTCCAGGCTAAGTTTCCAAGATGCTCTGAGGCATCCACCCTCCCTCCTAGGCCCACAGTTCTGGGGTGAAGGGACAGCGCTGACTCCCAGAGGTGGGAGCAGGGCCTTCTTGGACCAGCTTGCCATGGTGGGGCCGCTGGGTGGTTGCAGCTGCAAAGTGACCTCAAGCAAGATCAGCTGAAGAACTGCCCAGCTGAGCCCTGCCCAAGTCACTGACCACAGAATTTCCAGAAAGTTAAATGGCGGTTGTTGTAACTAAGTGTGAAATCTGTGTTGGGCTGATGAGTTACACAACAGATAGTGATACGGAGGGTGACACGTGCAGACAAGAACACAGGCATGAACTTGTGCAAGTCCGCTCAGGCACAAGAATGAACAGGTGTGGGCACAGACACATACAGTATGAATACTCACAGGTATGCACACACGGGGTGTTCATGGACCTGTATGGACACAGACAAGTCTACATGTGGAGAGGCATGTGCACACACAGGCATAAAGTGCATCTATGTGAACACATCCAGGTCTGTGTATGAACAGGGATCACCATGAGTTCACTAAGAGAACCTCCATGTCTTAGAAAGTGGCTTGTTTCTGTCCCCAGTGGACTCGCGGGGGGTGGGACTTGAGGAAAGAAGACCGTGAGGCACAGTGCGGACCCTCAGATGGGCGGGCACCCATTTGTCACTTTGCCCAAGGCCCTGATGGGGCGGTCCCCTGCCCCGTGACCAGCTTGTGCCATGGAATTCAAGCCTCTCCCACTCACAGCCCCGCCACCCCACCTGTCATCCAGAAGAGAGTAGAGAAGCCCTAGGCCCGGAGGCCCCTTCCCCAGACGCTTGGCTGAGACGACCTCCACGTGCTGCGAGCTCCTGCGGGGAGCCCTTTGTGGCCCATGGCTCTGGAGCAAACTGCCGTGTTTGGCCTCAATGCCAGGACAAAGCCAGGAAGACCAGCAGACACGGGGCACCTCTGGGGTCAGAAAGACGCCCATCTCCTCCCCCAGAGATGCGGCAACAGCAGAGCCTAGGGGCACAGCTGAACCTGAATGGGACCCAGGTCTGTGTGGGGACAGAGCTGGTGTGGAGCTGGGACAGCCCCGGGCTTCTTCCCCGGAGGAGTGGCTGAGGGGGTCACAGAGAGGGTGGGGATCTATGCAGGGGACAGGCCCAGGGTGGGGGCAGACAACACCTAGGGGTCTGGGGGTGCAGGGGAAGTCAGCAGAAAGCCAGAGATGGAAGCAGAGGGAGGCGCTGGAAAGACCAGAGCTGGGGGCCTGCAAACCATCCCTGGGCCCGAGGGGGTCGCCAACTGGGGGCCTGCAAACCAGCACCAGGCCTGAGGGGGTCCCCCAGCTGGGGGCCTGCAAATCAGCTCTGGGCCCGAGGGGTCCCCCAGCTGTGGACCTGGAGCCCCGCTGGCAGCATCCCAGCCTCCGTCCGCTCTCTGGAGCCGTCTGCACATCTCAGGCCTCCCGAGCAGGGAGGATGAGAGTGAGGGGCTGTATGTAGCTGTGAGCATGCAGAACCAGGGCCTCCACACCACTGCCCGAAAAGCCAGCGGACGAGACAACAAAGGCATCTCGTGTTTGGTTTCCACGGGCACCTGGCAGGCTCGTCATCCCGCAGAGCTGCTCTGACATCAGGGCGGCCGACACCTCCTGGGGCCGCGGGGAAGCATTTCAGAGTCGGGGCTGCCCCCCAACCTCCAAGCAGAGCGACACGCGTGGTGGGCACCCCCGTGTGACAAGCCCTTATCAGAGCGCGACGCCTCCCAGTAACACAGCAGTCTCCCTCCTGCGGTTGGACTGGTTTGGGGGTCAAACATTAGTGGGATCGAGGCCTGGACCTGGGCCTGGCCTGGCCTGTAGAGAGCATAGCCACACCCCAAAGACCGGCTCTCGCTGCTCACACGGGGCCACTAGCCACCAAGGGGCACAGGCACGTGACTGTCGGGTTGGAAGTTGTTTCTGAAAATACACCTGACACCATCCAAATGGAACAGGGCGCCCGCCTCCACGGCCACACTGCCTGTTCTAGAAACTGCGTTTACGCCTCTCCTGAGTGTGGTGCTCCGCAAAGTTCCCAGGCCCAGCCCCACCCCCGGGGGCCTGGGCTCCAGAGCCTCCTTCCCACGCGGGCCAAGGGGCTGCAGGCTGCCCGGGGCGGGACCTGAGCTCAGAGCTGAGAGCCCACTCTGCCCAGGGCCCGCCGCGCCCTCCCGCGGGGATTCTCTCGCAGCCACACGCACCTCCACCTGGGTGATGGGTCTGTCCCCCTCAAGGCACAATCTGCGTCAGAGCAGCCACCAGCTCAGAGCACGGGAGTGTGCACACACTCCACATGCACACACCACGGTGCACACACGGACCACACTCAGACCAACCACAGACTTACACACACACCACGGTGCACTCACGGACCACACTCAGACCAGCCACAGACTTACACACACACACCCCACGGTACACACACGCTCACCACATACGCAGTGTTGCATCCCACATATTTTATGCCGTGTTTTATTTCTATTCGCTTCTCCATCTCGTCGCAGCTTCCTTTGGAAAGTCTCCCTTGACCCATGGACTACGGAGAGGAGTGTGTGCTCGCTTCCACATGGCCTGTTGTCTTTCTGTGGCTGGCTCATGGTTTGGTGCCATTACAGCCAGACGCCCCCGCCTGAGCTCCTAGAGGAGACCCTGAGGGAGGGCCGGCTGCCCCGACACCAGCCGCCGCTCCAGGGAGGCCATCGGAAGGCCGGATTCTGGCCCTGGGCTCAGGAAAGCGGGGTGGCCTGCACCCAGCCCTGCACCCGCTGACGCCCCGGCCTCCTCCCGAGCACCCTGCGGGCCCCTCCTCTTCAGAGCACAGGCTCGGGGACCAGGAGCCTGGTCTCCCGCCTGAGGCCAGGACCTCTGCCCTTGCCCAGCGGCCTCTGCACAGGCCAGGGATCCCCAGCCCACTCTTGAGTCCCACGAGCTCATGAAGGCCCTGCTATGCAGAAGGACACGCGGGTGGGGGCCAGCTGATGACGAGGTGCCGCCTCGGTGAATCTCCGACCCTCCAGAGCCTGCCCCCCCTCCCTGAAAAAGGGGACAACTGCATCTCGTGGGTCCCCATGAGGAGCATGTGGGACAAACCCCCTAGAGACTGCGTTTCACCCCAGGGCTGCGGGCAGCCCCACGGGCTCAGGGCCTCCCCTCCCCTCGCCAGCCCCTCCAGGGACCGGACCATGCCCGGCCTCAGCTTGGCAGCACCCCAGGCCGGGCAGTGGGCCCCACGGCCACGCTGACTCCCAGGAGAGAGAGGGCCAATGCTCCCCGGAGCCCCGGAGATGGGCCGGGGCTGTTACCTCCTCCAGGAGGGACCCAGGAAAGGGCTCTCTGCCCCCCTCCTTGCCCTCCTGTCTGCTGCCTGCGCCCCCGGAGCAGAGCCTGTGGAACCAGGGGGCCTGGGACCCATGGTGGGCCCAGGACAGGCGGGCAGGCGGGCCTGGGGTGGAGGAGACCCTGACCGGACCCCTACTCTGGAGCTCTCTGCAGTCTCTAGAGCTCAGAGGTCTCCCTTCTGTCCTCAAATAACATTTAATTAGCGCCCAGCGGCCTGTAGCTTCACACCCCCCTGCTCAGTCACAGGACAGAGGCTGTGGAGGCACCATGGCTACATCTCAGCCTGACTGGAGACCCCGAGGCTGAGGGCGGGAGGGGGCGCCCGGCTCTGAGCCGCCGGGGTGTCCGAGGTATCTAGACGAGGGAACAGGTTCCCGCACGGCGTGAGCCTGCCCTCCTGGCAGGCCCCACTGGGAGTCACGGCTCCCCCAGCCACCCTATCTTTCTGCTGCCCTGGACAGCAGGGCACCTGGGCACCCAGTTCCCCTTCCAGAGGCCCCAGCAACCACCCTGGGATGGAGGGCTCTGGCCGGCGAGAAAATCTGCTCTACAGGGAACACTCCCACATGTCGGGTGGGACACACAGGAGCACACAACGCCACACCCACACACACACCACACGGACCTACCCCCACCACACCCACTCACATGTGCCCGCACATCACACACACACACACACACACACACACATGCACACGTGCCCGCGTGCCCCAGGTGGACACTGCGTGACCCCGCACACGCTGAAAGTCTCTCGGTGACCCCGTCTTAGTCTCACTGTCGGATCCTGCTCAGACAAGTGCAACGTGAAGTTGTGTTTTCGTATAAAACTCAAAGTCAGAAGATGTGCGTGTTTCTGGCGTGTCCCAGGCCTGTGAAGTGCGGGGTCATTAGCGCACCGCCTCAATTACCGAGGCTGCACGGGTGGGTCTGACATGACAAATCGTGGTTATTACAGCCACTATGGATTGTCAGCGATTAGCAGAGAAACTGGTATATTACCCTAATTTAATTATCCCACCATCTGATGTTTATGATGATCACTAACGGTACTTATTTCTGAAATGAAATGTGCTGTTCTCTAATTGTTCACAGTTCGAAAGGAACAGCCAGAGAACACTTCCCACCATTAAGGAAATGATATTTTAAATGATGAACATACTGTGTATGTTTGTACTTTAAGAAAACAGACTCTGGTAATGTCTAGGGAAATTAGTGAGAATTTACTGATTCCCAGAACAAAAAGAGTTGTCTGGCGCTGCCGGGGGGAGCCCGGGGGACCCCTAGGGAGAAGGGGCTCTGCTCCGAGCAGCTCCAAACAGCCTGGGGTCACAGACCCAGCCAGACCCCTCCCCACCAGCGGGGCACACCTTCCATACCCGGCTCCTCTGGTTTTGCCGGCTCGGTCCTGAGAGCGCAGGTGTGGGAACCAGGGAAGCTGTGGGTGAGCTCACAGCGCAGGGCTGCCCCCCGACCAGAGGTGCCCCCTCCCTGGTCAGCCCCCGGAGTGCACGTGGCTAGCCAGAGTCTTCAGGAGCCTGCTGGCCTCCAGAAAAGCTGGGGACCTCTGAGAGGGCCAAGAGCCAGGGCTTGCTGGCCAAGGACAGCCCAGGGCCACAGGCCTGACCCTGCCTCTCTGGGCCCCAGTAAGTGCTCAACCTCGGGGACCGGTGCCTCGGGGACACTGGTGCACCTGGGCAGGGTGGAGGGAGTGGGACCCTGGCGACCAGCATACTGAGCGCCCGCAGCCTGGGCACTGGCGAGGAGTCAGGGCCGGCGCACAGGGGGAAAGCCGGGCCGGGAAGGCCCGAGAAGGCCCAGCAACCGGACTGACCCCTCCCGGGGGCTCTGGATCCTACATCACAAGAGAACTGGGGCCCGGAGGCTGCGGTCGTCCCATCCCAGGTCAGTGGGTATCCAGGCCAAGGACACAGACTTGAGGGACCGGCCACACGAGCTCCAGGGCCCACGAGGGTGAGAGAGTGTCGAGCAGAGCCTGGAGGAGACTGGACCTCCTGGAGACAGGATGTCGCTGAACTGTGGCCCCAGCAGCCGCAAGCAGAGTGAGACAGCCAGCACAGCCTCGGTGGTCCCCCTGACGGAGGCACAGACAGGAGCCGGCCCTGCTGTGAGGGCCCCCATGATGCGCCCCTCGTCTGCCGTCTGATTCTGAAGCTAGGAGATGATTACAGATGGACCGTGTGTGGCCAGGCTGGGCGCTGGGGTTCCTGAAAGACCGAGGGCAAAAGGGGGCTGGCATCAGGGACCCAGGATCGTCTTTTCTGCCCCGCCGCCCTGGGAGCTCAACCCCGCCGCACTGTCGACGGTCTCTGAGCCAGGGTCTCTAAACCACCCTTGGTCTCCCCTGAGCTTCCAGCTGCCTCCCCACCCCTCCGTTACCCCCAGCTCCAGCTCTCTCCCACCTGCAGCTGCACCCCGCCTCCCCTGGGGCTGCTTGCTTGGGCGCAGGAGCTGGGGGCCGCAGACAGCCTGGCCGCTTCCAGGTCGCAGCAGGCCACCCCCACTCCTGGCTCCTGGGGGGCTTGTCTCTTTCCCCATCCCTTCCCTTCACCCTCTGGCTTCCTCCTCACCTGGAGAAAGTCCCTGACAGCCTCAGGACGGAGGCACGGGGAGGGGCGTTTCTAGGGTCCTCTGTGTGACAAGTGTCTTTGCTTTGGCAAGCGCTCCTGATGAAGAGATTGTATAGGTTTGCTCAGACCTATGAAGGCACCTGCCTTGGTTTTAGCCCCAGTTAGAGGTCTGACGTGGCCTGACTCCAGCCCATCTGAGGACAGTTGGTCTCTCTGTCTCTTTCTCTCTCTGTCTCTTTCTCTCTCTGTCTCTCTGTCTCTCCCTGTCTCTGTCTCTCTCTGTGTCTCTCTGTATTTCTCTCTGTCTCTCCTGTCTCTCATGCTCCACAGGTTCAGAGTCCAGATGTGACTTTCATCTGCTCCCCGCGGGGCTCCGTGGGCCTCCCTTCGGAGAGAGAGCCTCCCTCTGACAACTCTGCCCCCATTATTTCCATCCCCTCTGCTTCTTGTTTTCTCCTGTTCATCCATCCTCTGAAATCCCTAGAGCCTTTGTCTTTCTCTGAGTCGCAGGAGAGGCCTTCCTGTGCCTGGCAGTCCCCTCACTGAGTGGTGAGCGCTCATGACGACGTGCATCTGGGTGAGTCACCCTGGGCAGGAGCGGAGGGAAAGAGGCCTTTCCAGCGCCCGGGGAGGGGCTGGGGCTGCAGGAAGGCAGTCCTGCAAACAGAGGGTGGCAAGCAGACTCTCACTGTTGAGAGAATCAACAGTGCTTGCAGGTGGGTGATCTGGGAGAAGGGAAGGATAAGGAAGAATCAAAAAATACTCCAAGCTTTGGCCCTTGGCCATTCAATGAATAATTTGCTCTTCTCTGGCTAAGAAAGACTGGGGGGAGATTAGGACTGGGGCGGGAGGCGGGGTGGGGAGGAGCATCGAGATGCCCTTCAGGCCACATTATGTCTGAGATCCGGGTCTGCCTTCAAGGTGCAGGTCGGCCAGGCGTACAGGACGGAATGTAAGGGGGAGGCCTGGGGCCGGAAACGTGGGGAGACAGCAGTCCAGAGAGTGGTTCAGGACAGAAGCTCAGGTTCAACCGTGCCTGCCGCTCTGATGTCCGAGGGAGACAGGAGGGCCCAGCCCCAAGTCCCGTCCCCAAACGCCTCTGTGAGCGAGCCCCCAAACCCCTCCTCACCCAGGGGAACGCCGGGTGCCGGCTTACCCCTGAGCCGTGAGCTGCAGCCTCCTGCCGGACGGCAGGGCGGGCCACCTCCTCCTCCCACGGGGCCGGGGCCACCCGCCCTGGACACAGGAGGCCTCTGGCCACCCCTCTGTCCCCAGTGCACCGACCCTCCCTGCAGAACCGCGTCTGCGTGGCGTCAGCGTCTGGGGCCCCGTGTTCACTGTCCCTGGCGAGGTCCCGAGAGCAGAGGCCATGGGGGGCAGCCCCGCCAGCTCCTTTGTCCCGGGCTGCCTTCCCCCACTGCGCCCCGAGCCTGCCCACCGGCCATCCTGAAACCTCTCTTATCACACTAACGCCCGCGCCATCTGTTTCCAGAAACACGTCTCTCCCTGAGATGGACGATGGTCTTTCTGCTGGGGAGTCGTCAGGTCTGTGTCCGGGGAGGACGGGCCAGCACCCAAGGTGGACAGGCCGTCACGTTGTCTCCATGGAGGACGGGCCGTCAGGTCTGTGTCCGGGGAGGACGGGCCAGCACCCCCTCCCGAGCCACAGCCGTCCCTCACGCTCCCAGCCCCGCGCCCCGGTGCTGTCTCCCCCTCTGCAGTCACTGCTGCCATCTCTCCGGTTTACCGCGTCCTGCCGGCACCCCCAGGGGCCTCGAGCGCCAGGCCTGCGTCCTGGGCCTTCCCGAGTGCCAGCGTGGGCGGCCGGGGGTCACTGCCGGGTAGGCCGGGCCCCTCATCTCGGCTTTGTGTCCAGGCACGATGTAAATAGAAGCATCTCCTGTCCGAAAAAAAACGTGCTCATTTTCTCAAATACTTTTTGCTTCCTTGGGATGCGCCCTTTTTCTATGTAAGAAAGAAGCAAATAAATTATTTATCTTCATCCCCAGATGTCCTGACAATGCCTAATTAAACTGCCACTTATGGGAGAAAAGGCTTTGAACACTTTTCCTTGTGACTTAGGGAGTGGTCGACTATATAAATGAGTTAGGGAATACAGTGATGACAGGAGAGCAAAGCCAGCTTCTCATAGCAGCAGAGTGGTCCCGGGGCAGATGGACAAAGGTGGGTCAGAGACAGGGTCTCGGGGTGCAGTTACAGTGGGGGTGCAGACAGCCCCCTATAGCCAGGGCACTCACTGTCTTCCAACGGCTGAGGGGAGCCCTCAGGAGGCACCGGAGCATTGAGGGGCCGCTGGACCACTAGAGACCCCACTGCCCACTGCCCACCATCCCTGATCCCGAGTCAGAATCCAAGTCAGGAAAGCCTCAGATATTCTGGGTTTGAATTTCATTGGTGGATTCTGCTGTCAGCAGCTTCAGAAAACCAGCTCTTGAAGGTGGGGCCTTTTCCCAAGGACCAGACACTAAGTATTTTCGGCTCAGCGGGCCCTAGCCGCTTGCGAGGTGACCGCGTCCCAAAGAGACTGGTGAGAAGGCAGGCAGCGGCCCCCGAGCTCAGCACGCTGACGCCTCTCCTGGGACGGCGCTTCGAGATGCAGACGAGGGAGGGGCGCGCAGAAGGCAGAGGATGAGGCCAGACGCGCGCTCGGCCCTCAGCATGGCGTCAGCAGCCTTCCCATGAGGCTACAGTCCTGCCTTCATGCAGACAAACAGCCAGCGACGCGACCTTAAAAGCAAAGCACATTTATCAATTAAACATACACCAGAGACAACGGTGACAAAATTCAAATTAAAAACGTCATCACTGGAGCAGACAAAGCTGTTCTCCTGACATTTCACGGCCACGTGGGGACCCAGTTCCTCCACTTCCTTCCCGCTACACTTCTCCATGAGGAGGCCTCGGCCAGCACACAGCTTCCACTCGGCGAGCACGTCATGGGCATGTGGAGCGTGTGCGTGTTCCGGGCACACGGGCTCTCGGCCACAAGAGGAGAGCAGAGCTCAGGCACCTCGCCGCCCCGGAGTAGATGGGAGCGGGTGTGCATGGGTGTTGTGTATGTGTGTGTGTTTGCACGTGTAGCATATGTGTGTTGTGTGTGTGAATTGTATGTGGTGTGTGCGTGTCTATCACATGTATGTTCTGTTTGTGCGTGTGTGCACAGATATTTGTTGTGTATGTGTGTGTTTGCATGTGAAGCACATGTATGTTGTGGTGTGTGCATGCGTGTTGTGCGTGTGAACTCTGCGTGGTGTGTGCATGGATATTGTGTTTGTGCGTGTGTGCACAGATATTTGTGTTGCCATCCACATGAAAACTAAACTGCCTCACTCTCCACAGAGAAGGGCGCCCCCCTCTGACCGCAGCCCCGGCCCGGTGTGGGGACTCCTGCAGAAAGTCACTCCTGGGGCCCGTCCTGGTCAGACTGGCAACGCTGCCCTCACGTGTGGACATGGATGGGACGTCAGGAAGGCCAGGGTGCAGGTTACAGTCGGGGCCCAGGTCGGGGTGACGGGCACTGGCTGGAAGGACCTGCGTGGTCTTGGGGCTCAGACACGGCAGTGCCTCCTCCTGGGCGGCGGGCCCCTGGCACCCTCCTCATTCATTCCCACCTCAGCTCCCTCCTGTGGCTCTGGGGGCAAAGCCAGATGAGACTCAAAACCCAGGACCCGGGACAGACCATGTGCAGAGCGAGGCCGGCGGCCCTCCTCGCTCCCGGGGCCCCAATTTCCCACTTCAGGGCCATGAGCCCCCGAGCTGGAGGCTGAGCCGGACAGGGGTGCCCCCTTCTCCCCAGAAGCCTGGCCCTGAGGTCACAGCTGGGCCACCTGACCTTGCAGCTGCTCCCGTGACCTCGGGCCAACGTCATAACCCCTACTTCTCTTCCTCAAAGTGGGGACGGCACCCAGGCGGGTGAGCCCCCGCCCCGGGCCACCCTGCACCCTGAGCACATGGAGCGTGGGCTTCACGCGGCGGTCAGCTCCAGGCTGGGCTGCGCGGGGCTGAGACGGGGTCTGCAGCTCTGCTGCCCCCTGGCCCTCTCAGCTTCACAACTATGGGTCCCCCGAGCAAGGGACACTCCTGTCCCCCTCCACTGAAACCTGCTCACTGCAGCGCTTGGAACATATTGCGATGAAAGAGGGAAGGATTCCGCAAGAACCAGGATCTCCCGCGTTGGCTCAGGAGGCCCACACAGGCGCGTCCAGCCGAGGGGGACACTGGAGGGACATCAGAGAGGGGAGCCCAGGGCGGGAGCCCCAAGGGACAAGCGGCGGAGAAGAGTGGTGTCATGGACTGTGAAGCCCTTTGTGTTGTGATGGATGTAGCCCCCTGCCCCTCCCTCTGGGCCCATCAGAGTGTCTGAGCTGCACTTGGAGCCTCCTGGGTCCCCGGATCCTAGGACACCAGGGACACGGGACCAGGTCCGGCAGCCGGACCTCCAGCAGAGGTGGTGCCGCTGGGGAGGAAGAGGCTAGGATGGGGCTGGGAGCGGGCTGGGCAGAGCGGGGCCCCCCGGCCGGATGGCCTCTCAGAGCAGCGTCCTCCCTGCCTGGGTCCCCTCTGCATCATGCCCAACAGGAAGGGGCAAGGACCCCGGGAACACAGGACGAGGGGCAGAAGGCTCCGTTCAGCGTCCGAGCTCTGAAGCAGCTGCAGGCAAAAGCGGCTCACCCCGCGTGATGTCCCCAAGAAGGGAGTCCTCTCATAAATAAAAGAGTGGGCACCGTCTCCAGACGGCTTTTATTATTGGCTTAATTTGTCTTCCCTGATAATGATGTAAATATTTGATGCCCGTCGCCTAGAGACTCGGTTATGGTCATCACCCCCGGCTCGCTGGCTGCCGACAGAAGCACGTGGGAGAGGGGACTGCCCTCCCCTTCCCCTTGGACCGGGGGGGCCCCCTGCAGTGCAAGGGGCAGTCCCATCAAGTGAGAGCTGACATCACCAGGGAGCAGCTCACCTGTTCCCAACCTCGGGGGAGTCTGTCTCAGAGTTGGACCCCCTTGGGGTGAAAATTGAGAAGGGGGCCATCACACAGACCTGGTCCTGACCCCCAACCCCCACTTCGTTGCCCATTTAGGCATCATCCATGGAGGTGACTCTTGCAAAGAAAATTAAAATCACAGCAGTTAAAACCCAAGAGCAAACCGCAGACAGCCCATCACCGTTGTAGTAGAAGTGCCAGCAGGGCGATAAGCTTTTCTAGATGTGGATCCTCTGATTATTGCGGGGGAGGAGCTAAAGTTATCATGATTTGTCGATGCAATGATGGTGTGCCAAGAAGAATCAAGAAAGTCAGAGGAAAACCTATGAGAGTTCATAAAAGAGTTCCGTAAAGTTGTTGAAAACATGACCACTTAAATAAATCAATAGTTATTCTATGTCAGAGCAGTAATCAGGCAGGAGGGAAAGATCCCAATACCTTTCATTATAGTGGCAGAAAATATGCATTTTTGATAGGGTTGTTTCTATAAAACTGAGACATTTGCTTGTCAGAAAATCATAGAAGCTTACTGAGACATCTGAAAGAAAAACAATAGAGGCACACCATGGGTGGCAGAATAATGTCCCCCAAATATACACCTCCTGATCCCCAGAACCTGTGAGTCTGTGACCTTCGGTGACAAAGGGACTCGGCAAATGTAATGAAGTCAAGGACCTGGAGATGAGAGGTTATCTTCAGTCATCACAGGGTCCCCTGGGTGGGCCCAGGTCACCACAGGGCCATCTGGGCGGGCCCAAGTCATCACAGGGTCACCTGGGTGGGCCCAGGTCATCACAGGTTCACCTGGATGGGCCCCGTGTCATCACAGGGTCACCTGGTGGGCCCAGGTCATCACAGGGTCACCTAGGTGGGCCTCGTGTCATCACAGGGTCACCTGGGTGGGCCCAGGTCATCACAGGGTCACCTGGTGGGTCCAGGTCATCACAGGGTCACCTTGGTGGGCCCAGGTCATCACAGGGTCACCCGGGTGGGCCCAGGTCATCACAGGGTCACCTGGTGGGCCTTGTGTCATCACAGGGTCACCTGGGTGGGCCCAGGTCATCACAGGGTCACCTGGGTGGGCCCAGGTCATCAGAGGATCACCTGAGTGGGCCTAGGTCACCACAGGGTCACCTGGGTGGGCCTCGTGTTATTACAGGGTCACCTGGGTGGGCCCAGGTCATCACAGGGTCACCTGGGTGGGCCTCGTGTTATTACAGGGTCACCTGGGTGGGCCCAGGTCATCAGAGGGTCACCTGGTGGGCCCAGGTCATCAGAGGGTCACCTGGTGGGCCCAGGTCATCACAGGGTCACCTGGGTGGGCCCAGGTCATCAGAGGGTCACCTGGTGGGCCCAGGCCATCACAGGGTCACCTGGTGGGCCCAGGCCATCACAGGGTCACCTGGGTGGGCCCAGGTCATCAGAGGGTCACCTGGGTGGACCCAGGTCATCAGAGGGTCACCTGGTGGGCCCAGGTCATCAGAGGGTCACCTGGTGGGCCCAGGCCATCACAGCCTCACCTGGGTGGGCCTAGGTCATCAGAGGGTGACCTGGTGGGCCCAGGTCATCACAGGGTCACCTGGTGGGCCCAGGTCATCAGAGGGTCACCTGGTGGGCCCAGGCCATCACAGCCTCACCTGGGTAGGCCTAGGTCATCAGAGGGTCACCTGGTGGGCCCAGGCCATCACAGAGTCCTCACAAGAGAAAGGCAGGAGGCTGCAGTCATACGGAGGAACTGAGATGACAGAGCAGGGGTCGGAGGGGCAGAGAGCTCAGATGATGTGGGCTGGGGGCTTTGCAGTGGAAGGAGGGCCCACAGGCCGAGGGATGCAGGGTCTCCAGGTGCTGGAAACCAGAGGGAACCCATTTCTCCCAGAGCCTCCTGGAGGAGCCAGCCCTGCCCACCCACTACCTGAGCTGTGAAATAATAAACGTGTGTTCTTTCAAGGCACCGAGTTTGTGGTAATTTATTACAATAGAAACAGGGGAAAAAGCACATCATTTTTAAGGAAAGGAAAGCCTGGCGTGCTGCAGTTCATGGGGTCGGAAGGAGTCGGACACGACTTAGCAGCTAAACAACAGAGAAGAGGAAAGGAGAGAAAAGGAAAAATGCACAAAACTGAATTCTTCCCAAAATTAGTTACAGGTTTACTTCATTTGCATTAAAATCCAAACAAGTGTTTGTCTAGTATGACATGATTATAAAATAATCTTGAATGAATAGGTAGACAGCTGAGAAGCCTTTGAGGAGGGAAAAATCGATAGCAGGGCGGGACACCAGGGTAGACCTGCAAAGCATCTTGGGAAACCTGTAGGCTGGAAGTGGAAGGAACGGGCCGCCCCGCGGGGCGCCGTCTGTCACTGTTCTCAAAGCAAATGCCATTTTTCCCGCCACAGGTGGAAAAAGAGAGAAAGAACAAGTGTGGCTCTGCTGCTGGGAGCGGCTCCACCAAGAGCCACGCGTTTGCAGCGCCTGGGGGTGCAGGGGGGAGGCGAGGGGAGCACAGACCCCCGCAGCAGGAGGGCAGCTGAGTCCAGGGAGCCCTCTGACTGCTGAAGCAGTCCCGGGAGAAGGACCCTGGGGGCAAGCCTGGGGTCTGATGGGCCTGCAGTCACAGTGATACTGGCGGCCCCACCCGCGGGTCTGGTGGTCGGGGCATTCAGAACCCCGCTCAGGGTCTGCCAAGGCCTCAGAGGAGGGTGTGTGGTCACCCACGGGGAGATGTCCAGGGGGCAGTGGGCTCCACCAGAGGAGAGGCGGTGGGTCTAGGGGAGACAAGCCTTGGTGCGTGATCAGAGGGGACCAAAGCCTGACCTGCTATGGCAGGTGAGGACCCGGCTCGCAGCATCCAGGACGGGAGGGGGCACCGCTCATCCCCCAGAGGGAAGCCACCTGGGGGTGGGGGGGTTGTTAGGGGAGGAAGGGAACTTCTGCTCCTGCCACTGTCTTTAAGCAGAAATCAAAGAAGCTTAATTACCTTTTAAAAATTCAGTTGATCTTCTATATTTAAATGTTAACCAGGAAGGAAGCCAGATCATTGATATTAAAATGAGCTCTGTCCCCCAGGTAGGGAGAAGTCCAAGGTCACCGGGACTGAAGGGCTCTATGCATCAGGGCCCCGCCCCCTCCTCCTGGCTTGTCTCCACTGGGTTTCATGGTTTCGGGGCGTTTAGATCAAAACTAGAAAGACCTTCGGGGAGTGGTGGAGTTCTGGGGTTTGGTTTCAGATCATAGGTCGGCTAAGGCTGAAGGGCGGCTGCAGTCCCCGGAAAGAGGGTGGGCCCCGCAGGACCCCCAGCGGCGTGGCCAGCGTAGAAGGCAGGGACACTCTCGTGTGTGGAGGCCGCGCTGCAGGCCTTTCCCTTTGCCAGAGGATCTTCCCAACCCAGGGATGGAACCTGAGTTTCCCACATTGCATGCAGACTCTTTGACTGTCTAAGCCTCCAGGGAAGCCAGGCAGAAGTAAAGCTTAAAGGACCTCCCCCTCTCCATGTCCCCGCTACAAGCACACTTCCCACCCCCCAGGCACACTCGTGGCCTGGAGGTGGGACTCCTGGGCGCTCCAGGGACCCTGCCCACTGCCTTCCCGAGCTGTTTCCTCTGCCAGGAGAGGCCGCTTGTCCCCCAGTGCCCGTCAGATGGGGCAGGTCGTGGGCAACACTTGTTTTTACTTCTCTGTAAGACTCCGCACTGGAATGTGATGTCTGTTTATCACAAGTGAGCGGCTCACTGAATTCTCACAAAGCAAGCACTCCCATGTAACAAGCACCCAGGTTAAGAGCCGACGTACCACCACCCACACCTGTCTCCAAGCCTCTCACGCCGCCACCCACCCCTCCAAGATAACCAGCATCCTCATATCTAACATCAGAGTTTGGCTTGTTTGGGTTTCTTTTGGGATCGCAAAGAGTCGGACACCACTGAGCGACTGAACTGAACTGAAAACAACTTTACTGAGATATAATTAACATAGTACAGAATTCATTTCTAAGTGTACAATTCAGGGGAGTTGAATACACTCACAGAGTTGTACACTAATCAAGACTATCTAATTTTAGAATATTTTATCACCCCAAAAAGAAACTTCACACCCTTATCAGTCACCCCCATTCCATCCTCACCGAGCCCCAGTCTCTGTGAATAATCCACTTTCCCTCTGGATTTGCCTGTTCAGGACATTTCCTATAGAGACTATCACTTTTCTCTTACTCCTGATTTTAAAGGTAAGTTACTGACTCTTTCACCATTAGAAATGATATGTTAGCTGTAGGTTTTTTCAGAAATGGCCTTTATCAGTTGAGACCTTCTTTTCCAGTTATAATTTGTTGAATACTTTCATTATTAAAGGGTATGGCATTTTGCCAACTGGTTTTTCTGCATCTATTGAGATAATCATATGGTTTTTGCCCTTTATTGTAAAACACCCTGTGTTATACTGACTGATGTTCAGATGTTAAGCAAGCCTTGCATTTCTGAGATGAATCTTACTGGCCATGGAGTACAACGCTTTTTATATGCTTCTATATTCCACTTGCTATTGTTCTGTTTACAAATTCATAAGGAATATAGGTCTTTAGTTTTTTCTTTACTTACTTTTCAGTTCAGTTCAGTCGCTCAGTCATGTCTGACTCTGCAACCCCATGGACTGCAGCACGCCAGGCCTCCCTGTCCATCACCAACTCCCGGAGTTTACTCAGATTATTGTCCATCGAGTCGGTGATGCCATCCAACCATCTCATCCTCTGTCATCCCCTTCTCCTCCTGCCTTCAATCTTTCCCAGCATCCGGGTATTTTCCAATGAGTCAGCTCTTCACATCAGGTGGCCAAAGTATTGGAGTTTCAGCTTCAGCATCAGTCCTTCCAATGAACACCCAGGACTGATCTCCCTTAGGATGGACTGGTTGGATCTCCTTGCAGTCCAAGGGACTCTCAAGGGTCTTCTCCAACACCACAGTTCAAAAGCATCAATTCTTCGGCGCTCAGCTTTCTTTATAGTCAACTCTAACATCCATACATGACCACTGGAAAAACCGTAGCTTTGTTGGCAAAGTAATGTCTCTGCTTTTTATTTACTTTTCACTTACATTTAGTTTTCTTTCATTGAAGTGCCCTTGACTAGTTTCAGTTTCTTGGTGATACTAACATCAGAATGAGCTGGGAGGAGTTTCCTCTACTATATTTTTGGAGGAGTTTGTAGGGAATTTGTATTAATACTTCTTTAAATATTTTGTAGAATTTTTCAGTAAGTACAGCTTTTCATTTGGGGAAGTATTTTAACTACCCAATCAATATATTTACTTGTTCTATTAATAGATCTTTGTTCTAGGTATTTTTTCATCTTCTATTTCTTCTTGAGTCAGTTTTGGTAATTTGTGTCTTTCTAGGAATTTGTCCATTTCATTCCATTTGTGTGATTAACTGGCACACAAGTGTTTGTAATATTCTCTTATAATTCTTTTTTTTCTGCAACATTAAGAGTAATGTCTTTCCTTCACCCCCGAGTTAGTACTTTGAGTCTTCTTTCTCTTTTTTCTTTGGTTAGTCTCACTAAAGGTTTGTCAACTTTGTTATTTTTTCAAAGAACTGATCCTTGGTTTTGTTGATGTTCTCTATTGTGCATTTTATTATTTCCACTCTAATCATTAATCTAATCACTCCTCCATTCTGCTTGCATTGGCTCTAGTTTGCTCTCCTGATTGCACTTTTCTTAAGGTGGAAGCTTAGGTTGTTTTTTGAAATCTTTCTTTTCTTCTGATATATGCATTTACAGCTATAAATTAACCTCTAAGAACTCTTTCAGCTGCACCCAACAAGTTTTTGTATGTTTTATTTTTGTTTTCATTTTCATTCATCTCAAACTATTTTCTAATTTTCCTCTGATCTCTTCTTTGACCCAGGGGTTATTTAAGAGTGTTTTGTTTAATTTGAATGTATTTGTGAATTCTCGAAATTTCATTGTCTTTTCTAGTTTTATGTCATTTCTAGTTTTATTCCATTACGATCAGAGAAATTTTTTTGTGTGATTTCAATCTTTCCAATGTTATTGAGGTTCTGTGGCCTAACATATGGCCTATTCTGGAAAATATTCCATGTGCACTTGAGAAGATGTGTGTTCTGCTGATTCTGGACAGGGGGGCGGGGGGTGTCCTATAGACAGCTGTGAGAACTAGTTTACTTACAGAATTGCTCATATCTTCTATGTCCTTATTTATCTTCTGCTTGGTTTTATATCCAATATTGAAAGTGGGGTATTCAAGTCTCCAATTGTTATTGTTGAATTGTCCATTTCTCCCTTCGATTATAAATTCAGGATGATCTCATCTCAAAATCCTTAATTACATCTGCAAAGATCTGAAGAGGTCACATTCACAGGTACCAGGTGCTTTGGTGGGGGGTCCACCATTCCGCCTACCCCAGGGGGGCCCTGAACTAAACGCACAAGCAAGAAGGACCTTGCCCATCGCAGAGCCGTGGGAGGGAACGGCAGCCCCACTCCTGGCCCTCCGGAACCTCTCGGCTCCATCCACCAGACCCTTGGGAACATGCAGCCCAGAACCCTCTCCCATGTCTGCCTGGGCCCTGGCTCTCACCTGCAGAGAGGTGTGGCTTCAGGATGGTCCCCGTCAACAGTCCCGCCTATGGAGCAGGGACCCCCAGGTGAGGCCTGTGCCCTTCCACTTCCACCACCCACTGTGGGCAGAGGCGGAGGCAGGGGCCGTGTGTGGCAGGGGATGCACCAGACCTTGATAGATGCTTCTCTGAGCCCCAGGGATCAGCTCCAAGGCTAAAAGCCCGCTTCTCTGAGCCCCAGGGGTCAGCTCCGAGGGTAAAAGCCTGTTTCTGTGAGCACCTAGGGGTCAGCTACAAGGGCACTTCAGGGTAAAAGCCTCTTAGAAAATGTTTCCTTCCCTTCCTGGTCTCACTCTCCAAAGGCTTCAGCTATCATGACCCCAAGCAGAAGGGTCAACAAACATGGGGCGCGGGCTTGCTCCTGGGCCCCCTTCCTCCCAGTATGATGGAAGTCATGTCTTCCCAGTCTGCAGGTGGGCCCCTCAGCTCCAGCAGGGGTGGTTGGGTTGGTTGGGTCCCCCTCACTGCCCTGGGTCTTCCTGCCCACCCGCCTTTGCTCCCGAAGACAACCGTGGGAAACAGCCAAATCTGATTTCCTCTCCTACTGGCAGTTTTTATTCCAGTTTCCATGGAAACAGCTATTTCAATGTGAGCAAGGAAGGAGGAGCAAGATTCTTTAAAAAGATGATAGTTGAAAAACTTTCATGGGCCTGTGTTTCCTGCAATGGGGGTTTCCATGGAAACTCAAGCCAAAGACAGACTAAAATGAGAAGGCGCTGGGTGTCCCCCAACCACGGTAACTGCTCCCAGGGGCAGGCGGCCTCCACCACGGCCCCAGGCCCGAAAGGGATGCCCGCCACTCCCCCGCACGGGTGCAGGGGCATCCCCAAGGGTCACTGATGGGGCCACGTTCCTCCAAGGCTCACAAGGGATGGACGTGCTCCGAGGGAGGGAGGGAGGCGGGGTGGGGCGGCTGCTGCCAGTGCTGAAAGGGGACCCGAGGCACCGTGGCCATCCGCCCAGGACCGCGGGGCCTGCACCCACGCTGCACGCAGCGGGGAGGGGAGGAGCTCTGTGGTATGGGAGCGCTCCCCCTGGCCTGCATCTCACACACAGACACACAAATGCCACACACATGCACATGATCCCACACACCCCGGCTTCCACCTGCTTGCAGGCTGGCCAACTGGGGGGTCCAGTTCACCTTCTCTGGCAGTCACCGCGGGTGCTCCTGGAGCCTGGAGGGCTCTGGTCGAGGGACAGATAGAGCCAGGCCATGCCCATCTCACAGTTTCACTGTGAGATGGATGCCTGATGGCACGGGTTCCCCGTGGGGAGCGGTTACCCCCAGGCTCCCCATGCCCTCTCAGCACCCTGCCGCAGGATCCCGCGGAGTGAACACAGCCTGGGCCCAACGGCCCTGCCTCAGCCTGAAAGCAAAGCATTCAAGCTTCCCCCCACAATGCTTCTTGTCTGTGCTCCCATTAAACAAAACACCCACAAGGTCTTTCTCCTTCTAACAGGCCCCCAGTCAGAAAAGCAGCTCCCTGACCTCAAAGCATTGACTGGGTGGTCAGGCTTCTCTCCGTCTCCCACCCGACAGTCACGTTGGGAGGCAACTCTACAACCTCCTGACTCTGGGGTCACTCACCGGGGTCACGTCGTGCCCTTCACGTGCGCCCCTCTCAGACCCTCAGAATGCACAGGCCTCCTGCCGCGTCCGCTCAGGACAGGGGAGGACACGGGGGTCTGCGCCCCTCCTGCCCACCATGGGGAGCCACACCGCAGACCCCCTGCTTGGCAGCAGCCCCGCCGGACATGCAGAGCACCAGCGCTTTTCCTGCAGAAAACGTGCCCCGGACGGCCCCTCTTTCGTTAACATTTGAAGCAGACATCGTGCTTGGCTCATCGAGCGTCATCTCAGAGGCTTCACCTCGAGAGTTCCAGGAAGATGCATTTCCAGGGCTGCCCGGTGTGACGTCTGTTCCCGCCGCGGAGAATCTCCGGCTGGAGGCAGGTGTTCGACACCCTGAGGCCACGGCCGCTGAGCCTGCAGACGGTCCGCTCGTCCTGTGAGGAGACGCCGCCGGCTCCACCCAGCTCCTGAGAGGGGGAGACCCACGCTTCCTCGTTCCGAGACGTGACGTGTTCATGGGAACCCGGAAAAACCTTCACGTTTATCTTAAATACAGACAAATGTCAACAAGCAGCAAAGTTTACGACTAACTGCAACGCGGAGAAGATGCTCAACCAGACGGCAGGGAGGCGCTCAGCGCTCACCTTGGGTCCACATCTGGACCGGATGCTGGGGACACAGGGGCTGCCCGAGGGTAAAGAGGCAGAAGGGGGCCGCCCCGCCCGCGGCCGGGTAGAGGCGGGGAGGCGCGGGGAGTGAGGGGCAGGGAGGGGCGGAGGGGGAGGGGCGGGGAGGGAGGGGGCACGGGGAGCGGGGAGGAGGGACGGGGCAGGGCGGGGCGGGAGGAAGGGCAGAACCGCTCAGATGGTCGCTCTGCAGTGGGATGGTTGACAAAGTCCAGGTCTGAGGAGGCTGAAGGGAAGGATAGGTAACTCGGACCAGAGGTCTGAGAAGACGCCCTAGAAGAGGGGACAGCAAAGGTGAGGGTGACTGATGAAGCGCGAAGCCCAGGAGAAGTGACGGTGTTGCAGGCAGGTCACAGCCTGGGGTGGGCAGGGGAGACAGCAGGCGGCCACAGGCGGGACCTGGACCAACCTCTCACAGCACCACCAATGTGTCCTCATATGACCTCGGGTGGAGGGCGATCCTCTGGGTCGGGACACAGCAGGAGCCTGCTCTGACGTCACTCCAGGTGCCGTCTGAAGGGTCCTGGAGGACAGGGAGCCATGTAGCTGGGCTTTGGGGACCCCTGAAGCCACATGTAGCTCCGTATAGAGGGCGTGGCTCCCCGACAAGACCCCCTCAGCCCTCCCTTCCCCCAGAGTTGCTGCAGGGCAGAGACCAGGAGACCAGCCATTCCCAAATCCCCTGAGGCAGGCCTGGAAAGTCCCGCATCCCGGGAACCCCTCACCCGGGGAGGGCAGTGGCTGAGCAGAGATGGTAGGTCAAGCCGCCCCCCTTCTCAGGAGACCCTCAGGAGCCCGGACCCTGGCAGTTCGGCCCACAGAGTAACAAAAGATTCTAGCCACAGACAGCAAACACATCAAATCCGGTGGAATCAAGGGACTGTGATGATTGGCCACTTTCTTACTTACTCATAAACTTACTCACTGCTGTTTATCACCTGTGTGTATGAGTGTGTGTGTGTGTGTGTAATTGCCCTTAACCAAGTGTAGTATTGTATTGATTTCCTCATTGGTTAATTAGTTAAATAAAATATTTGATGTGCTTTTTTTTAAAAAATATTTTTATGATAGTAAAAAACTTACCTTTATACAAAATTTTATCTTCTAAAATATTTAGGTGAGAATGACGGCTTGTACGTGTGTGATTTATCACACTCCTGAAAGCACTGTTCACTCCTCCAACAGTCACGCATAAGCAGGGCCTGTCCTGCCCTCGGCCCCACTTCCTCTTGACTCTCTCATCACCGACATCCTGATGGTTCATCATGTGTGTCAGTCTGCTGGGCTGCGTGTCCACAGCTGCTCAGGTATCACTGCTGGGTGTGTCTGTGCAGGTGTTTCCAGAAGCGGTGAACTTGTGACTCAGAGGAAGAGCAGGTGGTCCTGCCCGTCGTAGGTGGGCTGGGCGTCGGGCAGCCCGCTGAGGCCCCCGTGGAAGAGGAAGTTGGGAGCACGCTGTCTTTTCCTGAGCTGGATCTTCTTCCCCCAGACACTGGAGCCCCTGGGCCTCAGGGTCTGGGCTCAGAATGACTCACACCCCAGCTGTCTGGGAGTCCTTGGCCTCCTCAACGGTGTGGACCGGTTCCTTCCACACATCTCCTCGTGCACGTGTCTCCGTGCGTCCTGTTGGTCTTTCCTCTGGGGAACCTTGGCTCGCACAGACAGCCATCTGCAGGATGTAATTCCTAAAGGATGGTGACAAAGAACACAGCAAACAGGAGAAAGGGAACAGAAGAGCCGGGCCCTCCTCCAGCTTCACGGCAGCACTGTCACTGGTGCCGAGGTGAGAGAGGCATCACTGCTTCAGCATGATACCCATTTCCTGCTTCCTCCCTCTCCTTGGTGCACTGGAAGGATAAAGGTGAATAATTCCTCCACATCTTGTTGGATCCCTGAGAGCCGGACGGTCCAGGGCTCCGGGCCTAGGGAGGAAGAGAGGGCGGGGCGGCTCCTGCTTCACACGCCCCCAGGGAAAGCGGACAGAACCCGGCGCTGGGCCTGGAGGACCCCCACCCCTTCTGGGGAGCCGGCTGCCTCCACGCGGGGCTTCAGCATCGAGAAACCCACAGGCCAGAGTGGCCCTAAACACCATGAGGTCAGCTCTGAGCCAGGACACCTGCCAACCACGGCTCGTGGTGAGGATCTCAGGGCCACGGTGGCAAGCGCACAGCAGGCCGAACAAGGAAGACACCCCCATCTCTGCAAACCCTCCCTCTGGACGAGGAGCCTGTGAAAGTCAGACTCCCGATCAGAGGAGGAAATCCAGTGTGAAGACCTCCTGAGCAGCACAGCGCAGAGTGGTCTTTCAGCAGATGACCTGGCACTTCCCGCTGAAACCAGAGTGCTGGATAGAACAGCTGGAATCTCATCTAAACGCTCGGCTGGTAAGGGGTCAAGAAGAGGAGAGACCGGCCGCCCTCAGAGGACCTGCGTGGCCGCTGCCGCCTCCCGGCAGAGCTTCCCACGTGCCCGGTGTCTCATCCCACCCAAACCGAGGGGAGGACGCAGACCGATGTGCCGGCCACAGGCCCTCACTGGGAGGGCCACTGAGGATGCGCTCCGACAGGAAGCAGTGGCGGCCGTGAGGAGAGCAGCGTATGTTCTTGGACCAGGAAGTAAAACTGAAACTCTCATGTGAAGACAACCTAGAGAAGGAAATGGCAGCCCACTCCCGGATCCTTGCCTGGGAAACCCCATGGACAGAGGAGTCCACGGGGTCACGAAGAGTCAGACACGAGTCAACAGCTAAACAAAGGCCACAGTCTGACATGTGGGAGAGGGGGCATCTTTCTGTGGTCCGGGGTGTCAGCCCAGGGTAACCAGAGCCTCGTCAGGGTCACGGGCGTGGTCACTGGAGGAGCCCGTTTTCCAGACCCGCCTTCTCCAACGGCCTTGGACGGCCCCCACCACCCGAGGGCGGGGTTTACCCTCCCTGCTGGAGGAGGAGGGGCTGACAGTCCAGTGGTAAAGCCTCAGCTAGGGATTCTCACCCACGCGTGGGCACATCCTAAGTCACTCAGTCGAGTCCAGCTCTTTGCCGCCCCATGGACTGCAGTCTGCTAGGCTCCTCTGTCAGTGGGATTCTCCAGGCAGAAATACTGGAGTGGGTTGCCATTCTCTTCTCCAGGAGATCTTCCCCACCCAGGGATCGAACCTGCATCTCCTGAAGCTCCTTCATTGGCCGGCAGATTCTTTACCACTGAGGCACCTGGGCAGTCCTGTCATCTATGATTCTAATCTAAATCATATTAAAATTATCCACACAGTATTGTGACTTTGTACGTACCCCCTTACCTGCTGCGGCCCTTCCAGCGGTAGCAGCAGGGGCAGGCAGGGCCCTTGGCCGGCAGGCCGCCACATGGGAGCCTGGTGTTGTGACAGAGACCTTGCTTCCTCTCCCAGCTCTGCCCCTCGCTGACTGTGTGACCTTGGGCCAGTTACTTAACCTCTCTGCACCTGTTTGTTAATCTATCCATAAAGGTGCCGCCATCCATGACCCACGGGCGGGAGGTGAGGGCCAGGGTGATTAATGGGAAGCCCTCATGAGGGTGCCTGTGAGCACGCAGGAGGCGTGTTTCCTCCTTATATCATCAGTATCATCAATCGTGTGACCACCAGTGTATCCTAAACCACAGTAGGGTTTCCCACAACTGGTAGAGCTAGACATGGAGCTTCCATCCGCTCCTGTCTAGACCTTTGTCCCCCTAGCCGGGCCCCAAACGTGCTCTTGGCTGATGATATCCTTGGAATCACAAGTGGGTAAAAGTAACTCAGATTGCCACCTCTCCAGCTTGCTTCTGCCAGCCAAATACATGGTCCTCGCCCTCCATTCGAGTGAGCAGGGCAACGGCCAGCCCTCCCGTTGTTCTGGAACTCGCCCGCCACCTGCCTGCCCCAAACACAGCACTTTTTACACGGGAGCTGGACATCCACCCTGGGGCCACCCTACTGATCTTATCATCCCAAACTCTGCTTCGCTTTCACACGTTTATGCAGCAATATCTTATTGTCTTTAAGAGCTCAAACCCCCATGTCATGAAGTGGTCATCTGCAAACTTTAGTCACTTAATCATCTGATTCCAGCCACACTCACGCCTCATTCTCCAGGGCTTCAGTCATCAGCCCCCGGGGCCAACACTGGCCCTCAGCACTCCATGTCAATGGAAACAAGATCACCCCAAGAACTGTGGGCCTTCCTCCGCCAGCCCTGCCTCTTCTCTGCCACGGCTTTCCTTCCAAAGAAGCTACCAACTGCTTTGTGGCCAAAGAAAAATAAAACAAATGCACACACGTGCATTAGCCCTTTCATGTGCCAAGTGTCAGGACGGTTGAGAGCTGCTCTGTCCTGGGGCCCAGGGTGGACACCTCCTCTCCAAGAGGGTGAGAAGAACCTTCTCTCTCCCACAGCCGGTCAGAGAAGGCACCTGAAATTGAGCTGGACTCTGTCCTAACCTCAGGGTGCTGCTTACTTTCAGGTAAATGAGAGACATCCTAGGCCCAAGGCAGAGGACCACAAAGACAATGCTCGATATTGAAACTACCCTTGTTTTTTTAACTGTATTTAGCTTTTTTCTAAGAAAAGCTTTGCAGTGGACCGATGCTGCATCCGGACCAGTTTGTACCTGCAGCACCCTCCCATTCCAGCCCCCCAGGTCCATCGACCTGCTGACCACTGACAGTGGGCATTGCCCCTGTGGAGGCCCAGGGCGAGGCTGGCTCTCCAGACCCCCCAGTGGCCATGAGGGTCCCTTTCTTCTAAGGGGCAGTGATTTCCAGCTCCTTGATCATTCTTGGAAACTCATCCTAGTCCTGGGGTGAGGCTTACTTGGAGGTTACTCCATTTAACATGCACTCATACATGACTCCTGTGTCTCCCCCACACGATCGCAGGTGGAAAGGGCGGGGTCCAAGAATCAGGGCTCTGCAGAGAGGGGCAAGCAGGAGGCGCTGCGGGCCAGGAAGGCCCTCCAAGGTAATAATACTGAGCAGGTGAGTGTCTGCCAGTGGCTACTTCCTGCTTAATGACCAGCTACCCCTTGCCCCAGGGCCGAGCTTTGCATGGGACCTCTGCATATGTCACAATCTGTGCGCATGTAATGAGCCCTGCATACGGGACGAGATGTGCGTGCATAAACAGCTGTGTATATATAATAAGTGGGTTGTGCATATGAGATAATGTTTGCACGTGCAATGAGCGGGCTGTCCATGTGATGAGGTGTGCACAGGTAGTGACCTCTCTGTATGTAACAGGTGAGTTGGGCCCACGTGATGAGCTGTGCGTCCGTAAACAGACTGCACAGCAGATGTGAACGAGCTCCCCCCACCCACCCCCTGCACGGGAGGCCATCCTCAGGGCCTCACTCCACAGTCTCTCTGTATAAACATGAGTTCTGGAGGTGGCCTCCACAGTGTAAACGTGAAGACATTTGGAGGCTGTTTCTCGTTGTTCACGGCCTTCCACACGGGAGTCTATCAGACACACTTCAGTTCTCTAAGCAGAATACAAATCTGCAGCTCTCTGGTGCTGGGGAAAGTGCAGGGAAGCCTGGGAAGCCGGCCCCACCGCAGCTCTGCGCTGGTCTCCACAGGACATGCAACTTCCTGCAGGCCGGCCAGCGGCTGGAAGGGATCCTGGCCCAGAATCTCTGCACACTGGCTCGTTTCCATGCTCAGAAAGGGGAGAGGAGAGGAGAGGTGCTGTAATATTCATGAAACTGCTGCTGTAAAATCTGCAGTTCAGTTCGGTGCATTTGCTCGGTCGCATCCAACTCTTGCAACCCCATGGACTGCAGCACGCCAGGCCTCCCTGTCCATCACCAACTACCGGAGCACACTCAAACTCATGTCCATCGAGTCGGTGATGCCAACCAACCATCTCATCCTCTGTCGTCCCCTTCTCTTCCCACCTTCAATCTTTCCCAGCATCAGGGTCTTTTCCAATGAGCCCATTCTTCACATCAGGTGGCCAAAGTATTTTAGCTTCTGCTTCAGCATTGGTCCTTCCAATGAATATTTAGGACTGATTTTAGGACTGACAGGTTTGATCTTCTTGCAGTTGAAGGGACTCTCAAGAGTCTCCAACACCACAGTTCAAAAATATCAATTCTTTGTTGCTCAGCTTTCTTTATAGTCCAACTCTCACATCCATACATGACTACTGGAAAAACCACAGCTTTGACTAGACGGACCTTTGATGGCAAAGTGATGTCTCTGCTTTTTAATATGCTGTCTAGGTTTATCATAGCTTTTCTTCCAAGGAGCAAGTGTCTTTTAATTTCATGGCTGCAGTCACCATCTGCAGTGATTTGGGAGCCCAAGAAAACAAACTCTGTCACTGTTTCCACTGTTTCCCCATCTATTTCCCATGAAGATGGGACCAGATGCCATGATCTTAGTTTTCGGAACGTTGAGCTTTAAGCCAAATTTTTCACTATCCTCTTTCACTTTCATCAAGAGGCTCTTTAGTTCTTCTTTGCTTTCTGCCATAAGGGTGGTGTCATCTGCATATCTGAGGTTACTGATATTTCTCCCAGCAATCTTGATTCCAGCTTGTACTTCATACAGCCCAGCATTTCACATGATGTACTCTGCATATAAGTTAAACAAACAGGGTGACAACATACAGCCTTGAAGTACTCCTTTCATGATTTGGAATGAGTCTTTTGTTCCATGTTCAATTCTAACTGTTGCTTCTGGACCTGCATACAGATTTCTCAGGAGGCAGATCAGGTGGTCTGGTATTCCCATCTCTTTCAGAATTTTCCACAGTTTGTTGCCATCCACACAAAGTCTTTGGCATAGTCAATAAAGCAAAAGTAGATGTTTTTCTGGAACTCTCTTGCTTTTTCGATGATCCATCAGACATTGGCGATTTGATCTCTGGTTCCTCTGCCTTTTCTAAATCCAGCTTGAACATCTGGACGTTCACGGTTCACGTATTGCTGAAGCCTGGCTTGGAGAATTTTGAGCATTACTTTGCTAGTGTGTGGGATGAGTACAATTGTGCAGTAGTTTGAGTATTCTTTGGCATTGCTTTCCTTCGGGATTGGAATGAAAACTGACCTTTTCCAGTCCTGTGGCCACTGCTGTTTTCCCCATTTGCTGGCATATTGAGTGCAGCACTTTCACAGCATCACCTTTTAGGATTTGAAATAGCTCAACTGGAATTCCATCACCTCCACTAGCTTTGTTTTTAGTGATGCTTCCTAAGGTGCACTTGACTTCACATTCTAGGATGTCTGGCTGTAGGTGAGTGTCAGACTATTCTGGTTATCTGGGTCATTAAGATCTTTTTTGTACAGTTCTTCTCTGTATTCTTGCCACCTCTTCTTAATAGCTTCTGCTTCTGTTAGGTCCATACTATTTCTTTCCTTTATTGTGCTCATCTTTGCATGAAATGTTCCCCTGGTATCTTTAATTTTCTTAAAGAGATCTCTAGTCTTTTCCATTCTATTGTTTTCCTCTATTTCTTTGCATTGATCACTGAGAAATGCTTTCTTATCTCTCCTTGCTGTTCTTTGGAACTCTGCATTCAGATGGGTATATCTTTCCTTTTCTCCTTTGCCTTTCTCTTCTCTTCTTCTCTCTCAGCTATTTATAACACCTCCTCAGACAGTCATTTTGCCTTTTTGCATTTCTTTTTCTTGGGGGTGGTCTTGATCACTACCTCCTATACAATGTCATGAACCTCTGTCTATGGTTCTTCAGGCACTCTATCAGATCTAATCCCTTGAATCTATTTCTCACTTCTACTATATAATCATAAGGGATTTGATTTAGGTCTACCTGAATGGTCCAGTGATTTTCCCTACTTTCTTCAATATAAATCTGAATTTGGCAATAAGGAGTTCATGATCTGAGCCACAGTCAGCTCCTGGTCTTGTTTTTGCTGACTGTATAGAGCTTCTCCATCTTTGGCTGCAAAGAATATAATCAATATGATTCCAGTATTGACCATCTGGTGATGTCCATGTGTAGGGTCTTCTCTTGTGTTGTTGGAAGGGGGTGTTTGCTATGACCAGTGCGTTCTGTTGGCAAAACTCTGTTAGTCTTTGCCCTGCTTCATTTTGTATTCCAAGGCCAATTTGCCTGTTACTCCAGGCAGCTCTTGATTTCCTACTTTTGCAGTCCGGTCCCCTATAATGAAGAGGACATCTTTTTGGGGTGTTGGTTCTAGAAGGTCTTGTATGTCTTCATAGAACCATTCAGCTTCAGCTTCTTCAGCATTACTGGTCAGGGCATAGACTTAGATTACTGTGATATTGAATGGTTTCCCTTGGAAACAAATAGAGATCATTCTGTCATTTTTGAGATTGCATCCAAGTACTGCATTCTGGACTCTTTTGTTGACTATGATGGCTACTCCTTTTCTTCTAAGGGATTCTTGCCCATAGTCATAGATATAATGGTCATCTGAGTTAAATTCACCCACTCCAGTTCATTTTAGTTCGCCGATTCCTAAAATGCCGAGGTTCACTCTTGCCATCTCCTCTTTGACCACTTCTGATTTGCCTTGATTCATGGACCTAACATTCCAGGTTCCTATGCAATATTGCTCTTTACAGCATCAGACCTTGCTTCCATCACCAGTCACACCCACAACTGGGTGTTGTTTTTGCTTTGGCTCCGTCTCTTCATTCTTTCTGTAGTTATTTCTCCACTGATCCCCAGTAGCATACTGGGCACCTACCAACCTGGGGAGTTCATCTTTCAGTGTCCTATCTTTTTGCCTTTTCATACTGTTCATGGGGTTCTCAAGGCTAGAATATTGAAGTGATTTGCCATTCCCTTCTCCAGTGGCCCACATTCTGTCAGACCTCTCCACCATGACCCGTCCATCTCGGGTGGCCCTACATGGCATGGATCATAGTTTCATTGAGCTAGACAAGGCTGTGGTCCATGTGACTGCTAGGAGTTTCGGGATTAAACTTGACTTTACTTAGGGCAGCCTGAGAGCTGCGCTGGGTGTTGACTGAGGTGCCCCAGGCAAAGCCCACTCCAGCCTCCTCTCCAACAACCCCGGGCTGGCAAGCATCCGGCCACCACCTGCTCCCTGAATCAGCTGGTCCCACCTGCAGGCTATAGTCTGCCTCTCCTCTGTGAACACATGGATTTGCTGAAATGAATGATTTCTGGCTGTAAAACTCAAATTACCATTTCATTCAAAGAAACACAATTTTTGTCTCCCTGATCCAGTTAACGTCATCCTCGGTAGCCCCTCGAGGGTGAAGCCTGCAGGGAGGCAGGGCGAGCCTGTCTGCTGGCAGCCTGAGGTGGAGACTCAGAACACGCAGGAAGGAGGCTGCAGGCCCAGCATGCGTCTGTGTCCGCAAGGTCCGTGTCTCACCTGCCCCTCCTCCGCTCTCGCTACTACCTCTTTGAACCAGACCATTCTTCCACATAAGCCCAGACTCTGCATCGCTTTGGGTCTTAATGTTGGAAATTGCTTTGTGCAAACCCTGTTGGCTCTTTCCTTTCCTTATATAGCTTGCACAGGACTGGCCGTGGTAGAGGCTGGGCTGCAGAACTGGGGGCCCAGTCCCTGGCCCTGGAGCTTACTGGGGCGGGGGGTCAGCTCACCAAAACAGGGGAACACGACCAGAGCCTGGAAGTCGCTCAATGTGCAGAGCTGGGGGAGCCCTAGAAGAGGCTGGGGAATGGGAGATAAGGAGCTGGCTGGGCTGATGGGCCAGGGACAGCAGGAGGAAAGAGGGGTTTTCCGGAAAGCAGGAAATGCCCAAAACCTCCGTGAGGCGGGGGGTGGAAGGGGGCAGGCAGGCAGCAGGCAAAGTCTGGCTGGAAAGATGCTCGGGCCGCTGGGGGCGCTGAGCCGGGACCCGATCCCTGGCCTGCAGAGGAGGGGAGCCACCAGGACCCAGGGAGGGTGAGGTGCTGGTGGGCCATCGGGGCAGCGTGCCGGCCAGGGCTGGACGGCAGCAGTGCAGCTGGGAGGGGGCAGAGCCTCAGGACAGGTACCCTGGACACCCGACCCCCATGTGCAGAGTTGCCTGAGGCAGCGCCCAGAATGGCCAGTCTGGGGCCAAGGGGAGGGCAGGAGGCTGGGCTCTGTCAGTTCCGAGGCCACTGGCCACGCCGGGGGCCCAGCACAGGAGCTGGAGGGCTTGGGGACAAGGACAGAGGGGAGCCCTCACAGGGTAGCAGACTTAACCCTCAGACTGGGCAGGCAGCCCAGTGGTCCCCCCAGAGCCTGTGTGGGGCTTCTGGAAGCTGCAATTCCCCTGGAGTCGCCCTGCAAACCAGGTGCTGTCTATAGGTAAGTATTGGGAGCCACCTCTGCCGCTTGCAGGAGTCGGGCAGAACTCACCAGTCCTGGTGACCAGATCACGGAAATTCTACTGGAAGCAGCACGGGGAGTCGGGGCAGTAAGGGCCGGAGTGCCCTGCCCCACAGCCGGCCTCACCCCTCCCTGCTCCTCCTGGGCCGAGAACTGCCACCTCTTCCTTCTCTCTAGAGACGCAGCACACTTGCATCTCTGTTGATGAAAACTGTTTCACTTAACCCTGAAGCATCTCTTCTATCACACACACATTTGCACACTCAGACTTTAATGTCAGTACGGATATCACACGTCCACATCCTAACCACCACCTGCCCCCCAACGCTTTGGTCCCTGAACCTGCCGGGCAGGAGGGTCCCTTCCCTGGACTCACTACATCCACCCTCTGGGCTTCACCGGGGCAGCGCTTCCTGGAAAGTGTCAGTTTCATGTGCGGCCTCCCCCACCCAGGAGGGCTTGGGATCCCGATTGTTGCCTCTGAGACAGTATTTGTAAAGGATTCAACCAGAAGGAAAGACAACCACCCGAGCTGCCTTGGGCCTCTGCCGGGAAGCACCACCCTCCTGGATTCTGGGGAGTGAACACACGCATGTGACCCAGACATTCAGCTACATTTGTTCTTGGATTTAAAACTCAAAAACCCACTGGGACTTTGAGATCACTTCCAGAAGGGCACCCAAAACAAAGAAGCTAATGCTCTGGGAGACCAAGGTGATGGAGCGGGTACGCGGCAGCATAATTGAATTAGCCCAGCTGCAGATGAAATGTCAATATTTTAATAACTTTCCTTGAGAAAACACTTCTGTCTTCTCTTTGGTTCACTGTCAGCCCTGGTTCTGTCCCTCGGATGGCTGGGCTGGAGGAGTTTGGTGGTAGCCATTGATTTCCCTCCCCCTCCCACCTCTCCCACCCCCGCCCGCCCCTGGGTCAGATTGGATATAAAGTTAACCAGGGTCAGACGTGAAGGTGCTTCAAAGGCCATTTGGAGCTCTGGGTTTATATTTTCACCTGAGTGACAAGAAAATGAGACCACTTTTGCAGTTCAATTTGCTTCAAAATAGCTGTGCCAGCAAAAGCACTCTTTCCTCCCACAGGGGAATGGGCATAAGCACGCACACACATGCACAGACATGTACATGTATGTACATATGTGTACATGTGTGCACGCACACATGCACATACACAGGTGCACCGTGTGTACAGGTGTGTGTGTGCGTGTACAGATGCACACATGAGTGTGTGTGTACACATGTGCACACAGATGCACACTCATATGCATGCACGTGCACACACACACATATGCATCGTCCAGCCCCACGGTGAACCTGCCTCCCCCAAGGGAAGCCAAGCCCACCACAGCCAGACGCTGCTGCAGGGCCGATGGCCTGGTCACCCGCTGCAGCTCAGACAGGGAAGGGCTGACGCAGGGAGCAGGGAGGGCCTGGCGGAGATGGAAAGCTTTCCTCCAGGACGCGGGGATACAGGCACAGCCCACCTTCCCGGCCCCACTCCCTAAGGCGGGGCTGTGGGAAGGTGGGGCCCGGGGACAGAAGGGGAGTCTCAGGTGCTGCTTTCTGCACCCATGAGGACCACACGTCTCCGGGCCAACACTGCCCAGGAGCCAAAGGGCCAAGGGCCTTGGAAACCAAGCTTCAGACTCAGAGGCGGTGGAGTGAACCCAGCAGATGCTCCCCACCCGGCAGCGCTCACAGCCCAGAACCAGGCGGCCTCTCCAGCGCCACACCAGGGCCCTCCTCAGGGCCACGCAGGGCGGGACACAGGCACGGAAGAGATGTGCTCGGCCATCGGTGGAGGGGGAGGGGGTCACCCACTGCCCCCGACCCCAGGCCATGAGCTCAGGGCCCTGGCGAGGCTCGCTCACCTGACTAGCTCCGTGCTGTTCCACATCAGCCCCAACTAGATGTTCCAGAGGACCCCCCCGCCCCCCTGCAGCCAATACACGTCATACTCTGGGGTCTGCCTGTGGGGGGCGAGGCTGTGATATCCCAGGATGGGCACCCGGCCAGAGAGAACCGACCACATCAGCAGCGGCTCGAGGACCGTGTACCCCTGGTCTGGCTTCCGCCTCTGAGGTGCCTGCCCTCAGCTCAGATTCCAATAGCAAGAGCCCTCAGGGCCCCGGGGAGCAGACAGGGGCTAGCCGCGACGCCACTCACAGGGTGGGTTTTAAATCGCCGCTTTCGCAGAATCAAGCCCTGGCGTGGCCGCAGCCGGGGGTGGGGTGAGCGGCCAGGGAACGAAGCGTCAGGGGAGGAGGCCTGCCGCAGGACTCGGTGCTGGCACTCGGAGCCGAAGGAGGGTGGAGCTGGTGTCTCAGAGCCATGAAATTCTTTTAAAAAGCAGAAAATCAAGAAACAGGAAAGGTAAGACTAGCCTCCTTCAAAATGGGTGAGAAAGAAGGAAAGGGCACGTGCCGCCTTTCGGATTACCTCGTGGGGGGCAGGACGTCACCCACAGACAGAGGGGGCAGGGCTGGAACAGCATTCAGAAACGAACAGGATGCCGGCCTCTGCCTGTAGCTCAGAGTTATGGTCGGGGGGTGAACTCTCTGCTCCTGGGCACGGGGACCAGATAAGGGTGAGGGTTCAGTAAAATAAGACGGGGGTGGCAGGCAGGCGGAGAGAGAGCATCCCCAGAGGGAGGCTGGTGGGCCGGCCGCCGTCCCCGGGGAAGAATGAAGCCAGGACCCCGAGAGCAGAGCGGGACCCTCCTCCAAGCGCCCTGTTCCCCATCTTCTCACACATGGTTGGGTGGGTCCTGGGGGACCTCTGGTGCCTGACCTGGGGTCCCGGGCCACCTCTCTGCTCCACAATTGAGGGCAGCCTCCACCACAGCACCTCTTTAAGGACGACGCTCTACAGGAGGCTGTCCTGCACAGGAAGGCTTTATTGAGATTTCCGTTCTCGGATTTCCTTCAGGACCGTCAGATCCAATATCTCAGAATTATCATTTTGGTTCCGTCATTCAGAGCCATTTGGATTGTTCCATAACAATAATGCAAAAAAAGAAAAAAGAAAAGAAAAGGAAGGAAATTCATAACAGGACTGTCTGGGTTCTAAAAATAACGGGGAACACATACACCAGCTTTGTCTGAGGCAGAGATAACAGCTCCGCGGATAATATCTCCTCCAATTTTATGCATTGATTTGTCTCGAAAACGAAGTCACAAACATAGAAAATACCTGACATTATTCCCTCGGAGAAGGAAGGAGAATCACAGTCAGAACAGGGAGGTGACCTCAGGCCCGCAGGTCTCGGTCTGACCCCTGACCTCACACCTGCCCAGCGGGGGCGTGGGGGGTGGGGCGCGGGCCGATCCCTGCTTCTGGGGGTTCCCTTCGTGGTGCCACATCTCTGCCTCGGTGCATATCAACCCTGACACCCTGCGGGTCCCGGACTGCCGCCCAGCAACCAAACTCCGCGGGCAAGACTCCTCGGGAGGGGCCACACAGGCCCTGGGGCTTTCGGCCTCCGTAATGCGGGACCCATCCCTGCCGATAAACCCGCACTGCCTGAAACAGACCCCAGGGAAGCGCTAGGCAGTCAGAGTCCTCGAGAAGCTGACGTCCACCCTCTGAGAACACCTCTGTCCCTCCTGCGCGCCCCCCGCCCACGCAGACCTTCACTGTCTGAGGGCCTTTCCTCTGATTTCAGGCTTGGGAGGACGACAAGGAAACAGACCTAGTGATGCTTGGAGGACGGGGGGTGGAGGTTATAGTTTCCCTCTAGGGTGTCTGGTAGGCTGCAGTCCATGGGGTCGCAAAGAGTCGGACCCGACTGAGCGGCTTCACGGTCACGGTTCTCACTCTGGCAGGGCTTGGGTCTGGGCGTGGCTTTTGGTCTGGGCGTGGCCCCGATCCGGGCGTGGCCCCTGCTCCTAAAGGCTGGACCCTCGCCGTCACCCCTGGCTCTCCGGTGGCCAGCATTCGGATACCTGGCCCGCTCCAGTTGCTGGGTGAGAACTCCAGGCCTCCAGGCTGCACACGGTCCTTTGTTCCATTCTCACAGAGGCTCGAGGATGTACTCTCCATGTGAGCCTGGAGCCCACCTCACACCCTACGTGGAGCACGCGTCCTGCCCCCAGCCCCCCTCCTCCTCTGCTGGGACGTCCCCCACAGCCCTCCTGACCCCACCGCAGGCCATGGGCTGGGCCAGCCTCCGGAAACGTCTCTCTGATCACACTCCGAGCTGCTGCTCCTTCAGTGGCACCTTTTGGCCCGTTGGATTAAGCAGAAATCATGCCCAAGATTTTCAACAGAAAACTGATGTCATCAGCGTCTCTGAAAGTGAAAGTGTTAGTCACTTAGTCCTGTCCCGTTCTTTGTGACCCCATGGACTATAGCTCACCAGGCTCCTCTGTCCACAGGATTTCCCAGGCAGGCATACTGGAGTGGGTAGCCCTCCTTGCTCTAGGGGATCTTCCAGACCCAGGAATCCAACCCGAGTCTCATGCATTGCAGGCAGATTCTTTACCATCTAATTTTTCTGGGCTCCAAAATCACTGCAGATGGTGACTGCAGCCATGAAATTAAAAGACGCTTGCTCCTTGGAAGGAAAGTTATGACCAACCTAGACAGCATCTTAAAAAGCAGAGACATTACTTTGCCAACAAAGGTCCATCTAGTCAAGGCTAAGGTTTTTCCAGTGGTCATATATGGTTGTGAGAGTTGGACTGTGAAGAAAGCTGAGCACTGAAGAATTGATGCTTTAGAACCTGTGGTGTTGGAGAAGACTCTTGAGAGTCCCTTGGACTGCAAGGAGATCCAACCAGTCCACCCTAAAGGAGATCAGTCCTGGGTGTTCATTGGAAGGACTGATGCTGAAGCTGAAACTCCAATACTTTGGCCACCTGATGTGAAGAGCTGACTCATTTGAAAAGACCCTGATGCTGGGAAAGATTGAGGGCAGGAGGAGAAGGGGATGACAGAGGATGAGATGGTTGGATGGCATCACTGACACAATGGACATGTGTTTAGGTGGACTCCGGAAGTTGGTGATGGACAAGGAGGCCTGGCATGCTGCGGTTCATGGGGTCGCAAAGAGTCAGACACGACTGAGCGACTGAACTGAACTGAGCTGAAGCCACCAAGGGGCTTCCATGGCTACTATTCAAAACAAAATAAACAACTCTACAACTTAATGTTTACTGGTGACTTATCTTGTTTAATCCCCACATCAGCCCATGAGGCTGATACTGTTATTACTGATACATGGACGAGATGAAAACAACGAGACGTGGAAGTGACCTGCCTGGAGTTACCCAGCTAACCAGCATCAGAACCTGCTCTCCACCCAGTGGGTGCACCTTCAGGGTACCTTGTCCTAACTCCCCAAGGGCTGCCTGGCGATGTCAGTGAGTACGGGAGGAGACGGGGAGCGTGCCAGTCCCCGTGTGAGCCGCGGAGACAGAGCTGCCGTCTGCTCCGCACACCAGGCACGAGCCCGGCCACGGGGCGCCTCCCCCACCTGCCACACGCACAGCCCACGGCTCTGCCATCACAGTTCCCGTTGAGTCTCCACTTCCCGAGGCTCACTGCTAGCCTCCTTCCCTTCCCCTAAGGTCTCCCATTTAAGGGTAACTTCTGGGCAGGGGGCACTTGGTAAGGAGGAATTGTGTGGGTCCAGGGTTCCAAACATCCTGACCTTAGCATCCTGCAGCGGAAGCAGGCCCCGCCCCCCACCAGGCCCACTCTGCCACCTGGAGGGCTTCTGTGCGTCTCTTGATAATTCACTCACAAAGTCTTTGTCAGGCTCTTCCTGCCACTTAGTCCCAGGTAGGAACGAATAAAGGACAAGTTTGTCTTCTTGACAAGAAAGCATACGTCTACAAGTGGCTGTAAAGGCCAGGATTTCAATGCTTAAGAACAATATCAAGTGTGTTTTTCAAAAGAACATGATTTTTTTTCCCAACAGAAAATATTCAGACTTGTGTAAGTCTGAGTGTCTTAGATAACTATCACAAAGGAGCTGGCTCCCTGTAGGTGAGCTTCTAGCCTGCTGTCAAAGAACCACAGACCTTGCTCTGTTCTGAGGGTCTTGGTGGCCTTGAGGTGAGCCCCCATCTGCAGAGAACTTGGTCAATTGGGGACAGCAGTGTGTCCCCGGGAGCTCTGGGGATCAGAGCTTTAACTTGTCCTGGGCCTCACCCAGCAGCTCTGACCAATTCAGTGTGAAAGAAAACTCAGCCAAGCCCACAGCTGACAAGTGGCATCCATCAGTGGTATTGTATCTCTCAGAGTTTACAAACACCATTCTATTTCCTCACATCTATTCACTGCTCAAAAGACCAAAGAGAAAATGAAAGTGTTAGTCGCTCAGATGTGTCCGACTCTTTGTGACCCCACAGGCTGTAGCCCACCAGGCTCCTCTGTCCATGGAATTCTCCAGGCAAGAATACTGGAGTGGGTAGCCATCCCCTTCTCCAGGGGATCTTCCTGACCCAGAGATCAAGTCTCCTGCATTGCTGACAGATTCTTTACCACTTGAGCCACCAAGTAAGATCAGAAGACCAAATTGGCCATTAAATATTCTGCCTCCAGGGGTCAAGGGTTCCAAAAATCAAGTTTGCACCATCGACCATTACTGGTACAATCAGTGAACTCACTCTTCCCCTTTATTTGGAAAATAGTATTATAAAATGTGTGACTTTATTCAATGTTAGTTTTTCAGGGAATAAATATAATCTAATGGGTTATAGGTCATGGATACTTTGAAGAATTCAATAAAATTCAGGAGTTTCTCCCCAGGGAAATGTACACTCACCCACCTTCAAAAGTTTCTCATGAAGCTTCAAAGGAGCAAGAAGCAGAATGAAAAATACTTGTTTTGAGGAACATTCTAGAAATTGACCTTATCAAATGACTGCAAATTAAAAGGCCCTGATAACAATGAAAAAAGAATGAGTAACTATGATCCCCTATGAGTTTTCTAAGTCACATCAAATGCCTCTTTGTCCTATTTTGTTCTTAATAGGTAAAGATATACATATATATAGGATATATAGAGAGAATAAACACATAAATAGTTATGTGTATTTATCCATATAAAAACATATATTTGTGTAATTATTGAACACAAAATTAATTTAATTCCATGCAATAGTTATTGATCCCATGGTGGGCCGTCCCTGGGCCAGGTGTGGGCTGCTCACAGAATTGAGATCCAGTTTCTTTCCACAAGAGTCACACAGCCTGGCAAGGAAAACGGACTTAGATATAACGATTATGACGGGATCAGTGAGTGTTTACGTAAAGAGCGCTGTGGGAGCAGAGGGCAAAACCACTTTTTCAATCTGGTTTGAGGAGGCAGGAATGAGGGAAAGGGAGAGAGGAGAGTCTCCACCGCAGCTGGGGGCAGAGCAGGCAGGGACCGCATCTGGGGAGAGAGGCCGCTGTTCTGAGCCAGGGGAAGCTCAGGGACACCGTGTCCCGCTACACGGACGGGAGAGCAGCCCCTTGGTACGCATGGCGCGTCTTCTGAGTCACTTATCTAACCACCTGTGACCATTAGACCCTTAGGATCATTCCACTTTTTTATTTTTAAAATGCTGTGATTGATATCACTTTTTACAATTTTCCCAAAAAGTCTTTATGAGGAGATGATTTGTAAAGTAGAAGCATGAACATGCCTTGCCCTGAAACTATTTACCCAAAAGCACAGTTGCAGCCGTTTTGGCCACAGAGCTGTTCGCAGACCAGAATTAAATCCCGTAAAATGACACTGGGCAGTTGTAGAAGAGAGAAAAAAACCCCTGGAAATAGCTCAGAAGTATTCAGATTAGAATAATTTTCATAATTAAATACAATTTAATTTTTCATTCATATTATAAAAGATTATATCAGATTTCTCATTTCTTGGAAAATCAGAGAGAACTTAATAACAAATACCATAATTATCTGTGAAGACTGAACCGTGATTAAATTATCAGGTGGCAGCTCCTCCTAAAACTACTTCTTTAATTAGCTAAAGCTGGCAGTATGTATGAGTATTTCCAAAGATATTTGCATACACTCACAGCAAGCTAACCAGATATTAGAAATATAATCTTTCTGTTATATTAGAAATACATTTAAGATTAAGTTATATCATTATGTTTTTTTCTATTATTAAAGTACACACTCTTGATTCATTACCATAAACTCTCTAATTTAGAAACTGAAAATGCTTCTCCTGTGCTTGATGAGATTTTCCAACTCCATGTATAAACAGAGAGAGGTTCTGTTCTGCTGGCAGCCAAGATCAGCTTGGGAGAATGTGACGCTGCCCAAACCTCTGGCGGAGCTGCTCGCAGCCCTTTGGGAGGAGAGCGGGAAGGGCACCCTGGGCAAGGTGGGCGGTGCGCCAGGTTCCCGGCTGGGGGAGAGGCCCCGCCCACAAGGGTGGAGCCACAGTTAACCCCTGCCCTCCCTCCCCGCCAGTGTGCGCGCCTGCCCAGAGGGGACGGCACACGGCCTCAGGAGGGCATCTTCACGGGGCGGGAGGCCTCGCCTGCAAGCCACACGGGATCCAGCACCACCGCCAGAGCGGGCCGCCGAGCGGGGAGGCGGTCCACGCCAGAGGGTCTGCAGGGGTCGGGATGGACCCTGCACTCGCTGCCCTCCCCTCCCCCTTCCTGCCTGGGTCCCCCAGCCAGACCTGGTGGAAGCCAGAGGCCCACAGGTGTACCCCCACACTGCCCCCCACCCCAAGGCCGGCATCCCAGCCTGAGAAGGGAGTGACCTGCCAGGCCCAGGGAGGCGCTGGATGGGCAGAAACTGCATCACTGCGTGGACATCGCTGCGTGGAGACAGGCGGCTCCACCTGGGAGACCCCACGGCAGGGGCCTCAGCCGTGACAGCGGGAAGACCGTGGGTGGGAGGGGTTCGGGGGCCGCTGCTCGGCACGCCTCAGCTCCAGGTTCCCTCCAGCCAGATGCTGGGTCCCGTTCTGTGTTTCCCTGTTGGATTCCCAGGACCAAGTGGGGCCCCTCACTCCTGGTCTTTACTGTAACCTCCTCATCTGATTGATGGCTGCCTTCATGGCATTTGGATGACATCTGTGAGCCAGCAGCCCCTGACTTGGCAGGAGTGGCTGCTGGGTGAGGGTCCCACTCAGACCCTCACTGCAGAGCCCAGGAGAGGCCTGACCCCGGAGGGAGGGTGGGACACGGTGTCCAGAGGCATTCCCTGCCCTGGACAACGACAAGGCTCGGTCTCCAAACTCGTCATGGTCCCATCTCCTCTTCCAGACAAACCAGATGGGAAAGTGTTGGCCCGTGATGCCTTGTTGCAAAGAAACTATGTCTGTGGCCCTTGTGAAAACAGCACAGAGCATCTGCAGACTCTCGATGCCCTTTGGAGGCCCCAGCTTAAGGCTCAGGACCGTGTCCAGCTCAGAGGCAGCACAACCGTTTACTGTAGGAGGACGAGGCTGAGCCCAGGGCCCAGCAGAGAGGAGGCCTGGCATCCCTCAGGATGTAGGGGCCGGCGGCCTGCAGGTCCTCTGTCCACAGGCTCCCAGCCACACGGTCCTCTGTTGCCTCTTTGAGGCAGGCACGTCCACAGCCAAAAGTCTCTCTGCTCAAAACAAAAATGTTATCCCCGGAAAGACTCCTTTCCTTTCCCCAAAGACTGAAAAAGTATTTTAGGAATGAAATGCAGTAAATTCAAATTACAGTCTATTCAAATCATGATACTAAAAAGGAAATGTAATATTCATACTCAACTTGTCATCTTAATTAATTTCTCTGTATTATTTCAGGAGTCCTAAAAAAAAAAAAAAAAGCAGGGTTGTCATCAAGAGGAAACAGCAGTATAAATAAAGCAATTCAATTAATTCCCTATCCATCTTAGCAGATTCATGGAAGGAAAACCTTTCCACTGAAAAGTGGGCTAGACAAAACACTACCAGAAAAAAGATGTTTGAGAACAATTGCTTTAAAATGTGTGACTTTTTAAGGCTATATACGATATTATCCAATCTGAAATTTCAGCATGCCTTTTTCCCCTGGGATTTTTTTAAAATGCACTTTATTTTTTCAAGAGCAGTTTCCACAGCAAAACTGAGTGGAAAATACCGAAATTTCCTATATAAGCCTACCCACACACTAAACACAAAGCAGCCAGGTGGCATGGGGGTTACCCCGGACCCACCTCAGGTGGGCAGAGTCCATTTAGGGGGGTGGAGATGCTGAGAGTATTGTCTGCCCACTGCTCAGTCACTCAGTTGTGTCCAACTGTCTGCTACTGCATGGGCTGCAGCCCGCCAGGCTCCTCTGTCCCCGGGATTCTCCAGGCAAGAGCACTGGAGCAGTTGCCATGCCCTCCTCCAGGGGATCTTCCCGACCCAGGGACCTTCTGTCTCCTGCATTGGCAAGTGGGTTCTTCACCACTAGCACCACCTAGGATTGTCTTAAAAGTGAAAGTCGTTCAGCCGTGTCTGAGTTTGCGATCCCATGGACTATATGGGTTTCTCCAGGCCAGAATACTGGAATGGGTAGCCTTTCCCTTCTCCGTGGGATCTTTCCAACCCAGGGACTGAACCCAGGTCTCCTGCATTGCAGTCGGATTCTTTACCAGCTGAGCCACAAGGGAATCCCAAGAATATTGGAGTAGGTAGCCTATCCCTTCTCCAGCAGATCTTCCTGACCCAGGAATCAAACCAGAGTCTCCCACATTGCAGGCAGATTCTTTACCAACCAAGCTATCAGGGAAGCATCTTCAGGGAAACACGAATTAAAACCACAATGAGATACTACTGCTCACCCACTAAAATGGCTCAGATTGAAAAGACTGACATTACCAAATGTTGATGAAAATGGGTAGCAACTACTGGTAAAAATGCAAAATGATACAGCCACTTTGAAAAATAATTTGCCAGTCACAATGTTAAATATACACTCACCATGTAACAGGGCAATCCCATTCCTACTATGAACCTAAAAGAAATGAAACATATGCCCTCATGAAAATGTGCTTGCCTGTGTTCATAAAAGCTTTATTTGTCAACAGCCCCAAACTGGAATCAACCCACATTCTCATCAACCGACGAATGGCTAAGTAAATTGTGATACAGTCACCGAGTGGAATAGTTCCCAGCAACTAAAAAGGAAAAACTAGTGACAGGCAACAACACAGATTAATCTCAGAAACATTACACTAAGTGGAAGGAGCCAGACACAAAAACGCACAGACTAGACTGCGTGAGACTATCTGTAAGAAAGTCTAGAAGAGGCAGGATTCCCTGGGCTGGCAGGGAGAGGTGCTTTGCCTGCAGAAGAACACAGGACCCGTGGGGTGATGGAGCTGGTCCCTGGGGCCAGTGTGGTCGTGGCTACATGACCATAAACAGTCACTGGAACTCACTGAACTGTGCGCTTCAATTCTGTGAATTTTATTCATGTAAATTTTACCATAATGAGGCTGACCTAAAGATACGTGTCTTACCGCTCCCATCTGATAAGCCCATAACAGTCCTGCATTGCCCACAACACAGTCACAGGCCCTTGTTCCTGATTCTCTCCAGCCTCACCTCCAGCGGCTGGCTCCTCCCTGCTCCCCTCCCCTCTCCCACACCCTCCACTGGAGCATCAACAAACACTTTCAAATCCTCAGACCAGTGGCGCTTCCCTCCGTGCCCTCCGTCTACCACTTCCTTTGCCCGGAACACCCATCCCTTCGCTCTTCTTTCATCTACTGCAAAGTATCCTGCTCTCGAAGACCCAGCCAGGAGCATTTTCAAAGACCGCTAAGCAGGGTTTACCCAGGAAAGGAGACACGAATATCTGAGAGCTCCCGCTCCAGTCAGCCCTGGACCAGAGTTCCTGCCACGGCGATATGTTCATCTTTTAAAACAGCTCACAAAGATGGTCAAAAAATAAGATAATTATTAGCAGATCTTTGTAACTGCTTACAAAAAAAGATAAAAGAAAATTTACAATTAGGACTCATAAGAAAGTCTGGCAAGGCCGCTGCTTCTAAGCTCAATACACAAAGATGAGAGCATTGTCGCACATCAGCAGAGGCTAATCAGGAAATACTATTTACAAAAGACACCACTCACAACGGCAGAAAGAAAAGAAGACAAAATAACTAAGACAAAAAATAACTCTAAAATTAAACCTGAGATGGCCCAGATGTTTATGGAGAAAGTAATGATAAAACATCACTCAAGGACATTAAGAAAAATGAAATAAGTGGAGACATCCAACGCTGATGAATGGGAAGACCTAATTTCCTAAAGATGTCAATTCTCTTCAAATTAGTCTATAAACTCAAAGCAATTCCAGTCAAAATCCCAAAGGATTTTTTTGTGGAACTTGTAAAATGTATTCTAAGATGTATATGAAAGCATAAAGGTCCAACAGTCAGGATGATCCTAGACAGAAGATGGTGGAGAAAGGACTTTCCACAAGACACTGTTCAGGTTGATTATAAAACTGCAGTAGTTTCGATGTGTGTTAGAAAGCCCAGGAGTGACCACTAGGTCAATGGAGCAGAAGAGCCAGCCCGGGAAAGGACCGACAGACCTGCCCACCCTCACACAGAAGCACTGCAAGTCAAAGGGACGAGGAGGACGCTCAGTGTTCAATGAATAATTCCAGGATGCTTGCCTTTCCACATTGGAAAAATCGTTGAGCCCTACTTCTCAGCAAGGACAATTATGACTTCCAAATGTATCAAAGGTCTAATTAGGAAAAAAGGTACAAGATGATTCTAATGAATCACCAGGAAAAAAAGGAGAAGAACATCAATCACGAAGGGAAAGACTCATAAATATGAAAATGTAAAATGTTAGTATAACAGACTAAACAAACCAAACAATCCAGGCACAGAACAGAAGGAAAGAAAAAAAAGTGAAGTCGCTCAGTCGTGTCTGACTCTTTGCATCCCCATGGACTGTAGCCCGTCAGGCTCCTCCGTCCATGGAATTTTCCAGGCAAGAATACTGGAGTGGGTTGCCATTTCCTTCTCCAGCGGATCTTGCCAACCCAGGGATCCAACCCGGGTCTCCCGCATTGCAGGCAGACACTTTACTGCCTGAGCCACAGGAAAGTATTTGTAATTTATGCAATCTATAAATACGGAGTATCTAGGAAGGTACTGAGTTTCCTACAAATCAACAAGCAGAAGAAAAAGACCCCATTAGGCCAGACACACAAAGGCTCTAATGACAAGGCCGTTTGTGGGGAGGGGAGCTGATGTCATGAGGAAATGTCTGCTGACACAGAAGCGCCTGCGCACCCTCCCATTGGCAGAGACTACAGCAGGTGTCAGGACCGCAAAGCGAGGACAAGGGGGCCTGGTGGGGGAGTGTACGTGGGAACCCGCCCCGGGTTTATATAATATAAATTCATTAATATAAATTATCTATTTATACTTATATAATATTTTACACTTCAGCTGTGCTGCATGGCATGTGGCATTTTAATTCCCTGACCAGGGATTGAACCTGCACCCCTGCAGTAGAAACAGGAAATCCAAACCACTGGACCGTCAGGGAAGTCCCACATACATGTGCATTTTAAAACACATGCAAACTGCACATCCCTCGCAGGGCTGGGAAACGTCTCAGGGGAAAGAAGGATGGGAGGGTCTCAGGCAGAGCTTCAATTTTATCTAAAATGCTCTCTATCTTAGGAAAACATAAAGATCAGGAATAAATAGCACAAAATGTCAACATGAGGAACAATAGATATATTGATATTTCCTAATTTTTCATCTGTAATTTTCCATCTGTTTTTTTAAAGTGCCCAAAATGATACTGAATTATCTACAAATGAAATGACATGATATCTCGAGTTTGTTTTAAAATACGGCAGAAGAAAATGGAGTGGAACTAGCTGAAACATCATGGGCAGAATCTGAGTTCTCTATCTCGGCAGAACAAATTACCCCACAACTTAGTGGCTAAAAGCAGCAAGCATCTATTACCTGGGGGTTTCTGTGTGTCAGGAATGCAGGGGTGGCTTAACCGGTATTTCCGCTCGGGGTCTGCTGGCTGGGCAGCCTCCTCTGTAGGCTGGCAGCCTCAGCCTCTCACTGGGGGTCTCCCCATGAGCCTCCTGCGGGCCCTCACAGTATGGCAGCTGGTCCCCCCAGCCCCCAGGATCCAAGAGGGAACAAAAGAGGAAAGCCCCAGAGGTTCCATGCCCCTGACCCCAAGAGGAAGAAGACAGGAGGAGGTCCCGCCTCTAGCCAGACCCCAGGGTCCCAGTCCAGAGGCTGAAATCCCTCATTTAAAGCAAACACTTGGCTCCCTGGACCCAACATGGACCAAGCCCTGAACTCCGAGCCATCTCTTTATCCTGGGAGGACTTCATCGTTAATTTTAATCAGCTGGTTTGAGAGCAAAAAAAATCACATTGCAAAATAACTATTCTTGCAAAATGGGAGCTGATACAAGTTCTACAAAGTTGGAAATTAAATGACTGTTCTTTTTCTGAGACATATGTTAAGCTCGTAGCTCATTAATCTTCTTTCTGCTGTAAGCCTATAACAACCTGGCTACTAAATCTTTAAGTCACTGAATCATTACTCTTTTATAATCCCCAGTGCGGGGCTCGAAGAGAAGTTCATCTTTCTTATAGCATTTCAAGAGAAGCCAGTTCAGACAGGGCAGAGCAGGGTACCACTAGATGAGGTGGTCCCATCGGGGAAATGGGTACATCGCTGGGGCCACGAGCTGGGCCGGAGTCGGACTGCTGACCAGCAGGAGTGCTGACTGGGTGAACAGAAAGAGGGAAAGAGAAAAACTCACAGGGGAGGGTTGCTACAATATTCACACATTCATTCGGGGGCTACCAAAGTGGTAAAGGTTCATAGCAGGAGACCCCAAAGACTCGGAAAAGCCCAGAGAAGAAAGCAAGAGTCCTCCCCAGTCACAGCTTTCAGAGAGCAAGCTGGTTACTCTGTTCCAGGGGCTAACCTCTGGCCCTGGGGGCCACAGCTGGGCCCACCTGTTTCTTTCTGCTTTTCCTGAAATATCCGGGTGTATTTTCATGTCGGAAGCCCTGGCTCCCTGCCCTCACACAGCCTCCTCTGACACAGTCCTCTGTCCCCCTGGCCCCTGCAGACACCTTCTACGCGTCTCATCCCTAGACACCAGCCGCTGGATGGCACACACCTCGTCTCTGTGCCCAATCCTCCTGCAGACGGTCCCCGCGTGGCTTTCCTACCTACAAGGACAGTCAGCTGACCTATGGATCCGCCACAGTGCCGCTTACCAGTTTCCTAGTATTGACCATTGACGTGGCTTCTACTCTTCCATTATTACAGCCTTTTAATTATCATCCTATGCAAAGATCACATCTAATAGGTTCTCCAGGACCAACCCCTCGATCGGAGCCTTCTGGATGGAGGGTTTGCCCTTTTTAAAGCTCTTGCCATCAACAGACAGCCCTCCAAAGGCTTGGGCCCCCTGCCAGCCTTCCCCTGTAGCCCACCCACCCTGGGCTGCATTCACGGTCATCATCACTGTTACAGGTGAAATGTGGTGGCACTTTATTTTCATTTTGTTTGCTTGACCACTAACGAAGTCACCGTTCTCTCAGGCATGTGGGATGGGTTTCTTTGACTCAGGCTGTCAGGAGCTGGGGAAATTTGACTGTCCACGGTCCAATTCTTGGTTTGTCCTCCTGTTAGCTGGCCCACAGCCCTCCCAGTACCTCGCCCGTCCTCCCCGACAATCCATGCACAGCCGTCACCAAGGTCGCTGTGTAGGGGACGCTCCCTCTCCATCCTCTCCGCCACAGGCGGGTGCAGGGTCGAGGTGGGGACCCCGTCTCCAGGGCTGCTCCCCTTCACCCCACACAGCTTCAGATTTATTATTATCGTTGATGTTGTCATTGCTGTTAGCGAGGGGCAACCTCCTGGAAAACCATGCTGGCTAACCTACTTAACATGTACTAAGGCGAGACCACCAGGCCCCTGTGAGATGCAGCTAGGATTCCCGGGGTGTTCACTCCTCCGGCAAAGAACCCCAGTTTCCCAACTTTGTCCGGTGTCCCAGGACACAGAAAGCCAAGTGCGGAGGCTGTTGATAGCAGCTTGAGTATCTCAGAGAGAAATGAAAGGTCGATACAATTGCTCTGCAATCTTTATTTATATTCTTGGAACCAGCTTCAAATGGAAATACAGATAATGAGAAGACACTGATTAAATTGCCCATATGAATATTCATCAAATCACCTGGACTTTCATGTTTCTGAATAACAAAGCTTCCTACCTTCTCCAAGGAAAGGAGTTCAGCGCTGATTAGAAAACAAAGGGGAAATGTGAGTTTGAATTTCTGGTAGAAAAAAAGCAAAAGTCTTTAGTAAACAATGTCATCTGTTTCAGGGTCGAATTCGATCTTTTAAGTTCCACCTTCAAAATCCAAGCTGATGTGGTTTCTTCACACAATAGATATGAGAAGTAAGAACTACAGCCAGCCCTCCATACCCCCAGGTTCTGCATCCTCAGGGCCACTTGTTAAGGATCAGAAATATTCAGAAAAAGTACCAGAAAGTTCCAAAAAGCAAAAATTGAATTTTCCACTGGAAGTCAACTACTTAATGACATTTCCATTATATTTACAACTATTTACATGAATTTACATTGTATTAGGTATTAATCTAGAGATGATTTAAAGTATCGGAAGGGTGTTGGGGGGGGTTACATGCAAGCACTTGGCCGTTTTCTATAACAGAGTTGAGCATCCTCAGATTTAGATATCCTTATGGGTCCTGGAACCAACTTCCCACAGATACAGAAGGATGACCGTATTTCATATGAATGGACACATATTTTGTGAGTGCTATGAGAAAACTGTATTTTAAAGGATTGTCCTATTCTACTATAGTACTGGAGTTTCCTTGGATAGATGTTAAACCAATGTCTCTGTCTGGCCAAACATCTAACAGGGAAAAAGTCCTGAAAAAATTTTAAGCTGAAGAGTTGAATACACCTGGATTTTGGTGGAATTTTCACATTCAAGCAAATACCTGATCTAACCCACACTTCCGCTTTGTGGGGGTTCTCGTCTGTCCCTGACGATGGTGGAGCACTCACCAAGTGGACATTGAACTTTCATTCTCCCCGGTGAACTTGGGTTCAAAACAGTCTCCAGGCCCCCGCCCCGCACTTTGTTCTGCAGCCTCACCTGGGGTTGGCCCTAGATTGCTCATCCTGAATTGCGATTCCCCAGTTATTCCCCAATAAACTCGATTTTGCGGGCTGAATCGCGTACCTTTTTCTTTTAAAAGGCTGACAGGCGTAAAGAGGAGAAAAGTCCAGGTGAGGCCAGCACATCACAGCTGCTCCCTGGGGCGTGTCCCCTGGGGTGTGCCGTCCAGGGGACACAGGACAACAGAACCCTCAGCCATGTCATCACGGGGCTGGTCAGGGGGTCCTGAGTCAGGGCCCGGGAGTCAGGAGGGAGCCGCCCAGCACACCGGTCTGCACTCCCATGGCAGAGGTCCTGCAGGTGAGCAACCCTGGATAAGACGCCCCTGACCAGGCCACCCCCTGGGGCGCCATTACACTGGCATCCACGTGGGTCTGCTTGGCTGGCTTCCTCCTCAACAGGCGGAGGCAGGACCGGCGGCAGGCAGCTTCCCAGGGGCGTGACAGTAAGAAGTGGCAGGGGGCACGCGGACTGTCGGAAGGAGGTGGATGGGGCCAGAGGCCCTGTGTCCAGTCACCGCCGTGGCCAGCGGCCAACCCAAGGGGCTCTCGGGAAGGTGCCAAATTCTGCCAGGTGTCACCTGGGCAGTGGCCAGCCCACCCTCTCGGCCTGTGGCCGCGCGAGCTCACACCCCTCCCCGAGGTGCTGTGTGCTCAGTCAACCAGGACCCTCAGGATGAAGCACAGTGAAGGGCCGGTCATCACAGTATGTCCACAGGGGACCAAACGCCATCACTCAGAGAGAGAGTGAGGTACAGCCGGTCCTGTGAACGGGTAACCCAAGGTCACACCGTAATGGCCACACCTTCACATTTATTTGTTTTTTATATCAGACTATCTGCTTTTTATTTCTACGTAGTAGTAATTATCAGTCTTAATTATAGTAGTTACTTCCAACTTAAGACCCATACAAAACATTTATTAAAATTTTGGATGAAATTATTGTCTTGAGTTGAATTTCCAACAGTTAGGAAAGGTGACCTCCTGTCTTGGATCCTGGGAGCCCCTGCAGTGGCCCTGTCTGCACCCCACGCCACCCCCGGGTCCAGCTGCCCAGCTGTCCCGTGACTCCCTACTGTGCCCACGTGTGTGCCAGGCGGCCAGTGCCCAAGCTGACCCTGGACCAGTCCTCAGACAGTGGTGACGCGGAGGGGGGTTGTCCCCAGCCCATCACTCCTGGGGAGGGGCAGTCACTGAGGTGCAGGTCCACAGTGACTCAGAATCCTCCTCCCCCCTCCGGGCCCAGGTGTCCACAGAGCCCCGCCCGGCCCTGGATCCTCTTCCAGTCCCCGCCCCGCCGCCCCCGGCTCCGGCTTCCGGGCGTCTGCTCCCCCAGATGGACTCGCGCCCCCACCCTTGTGGCAGAAGCTGCTACTTATTTCAGTAAAGTGCAGCTGTGCCCTGCTGCGTCAGCCACTCAGCCTGTGTTTGGAAGCAGATGAACCCGTCCGTGTAGCAGAGAGATGGTGACTTTTTTAAAAGTGACCTTGAAACAGAGAAGGATAAAGAAGGCACAAATGGCTCTCAACGCTCCCCGCTCCAGAGGGTCCCCCGCAGCCCACCAGGCGAGAGAGCAAGGCACATGGGCCACCCCAGAGCCGTGACGGGATCGACGGTCAGAACAGGGGCGGCAGGGTCGGGGGTGGTGGGGGGGGTCCTGCCCTCCTGCCTCTGGGATCGGTTCAGGGAGGGGACCCAGGAGTCCTGATGGCAGACTGGCTGGGGCACTTCAGCAGGGGTATCCACTGAGGTCATGGGCGTAGAGGGCCCCCAGGGGTGAGGAGGGCAGCTGTGCCAGTCTGGGTAGACAGGGAATCCTCAGAATTCGAGAGATGTCACTAACCAGTGTCCAAAGGCAGGGTCCTTGGAGCCAGGACCCTCTCTGCTCCCCCCACAGCCCAAGTGCAGCGGTGCCAGCCCCGAGCCCCTGTTTCTCATCAAAATACAGAGCTGCAGCACTTCCCCAGGTTGGTGCCATTAAAGGATTAAAGGGGACCCATCACGGTGGCCGCAGAGTTGCCATCACAGCACGGGTCCCATCTGTGGTCAGCGTCTCCCCAGCAGGCTGAGACGGTGTCCCATGGGCAGGGTGTGTTGGGGAGCCCCTGGGAAGCGGGGAGGGACAGGGTTAGCAGAGGAGCTGGGGCTGAGACGCAGTGCACCCCCCCCCCCGCCCCCGGAGCTCTGAGTTACCTGGCCCTGAGCGTCGCCCTGGGTGGGCCCCCCTGCCGGGCCCCTTGCCCGCGTACACCTGGGAAGGACGTGACCTTGGAGGTCCCTGCAGGCCTGCCCTCCCAGTTGGCCACCTCCAGGCCCCCCACCCTGTTGTCTGCGGAAACCCGGACTCCATGAAGCTTCAGGCATCAAGACACACATCTTAAGAAACTCCCAGGCATTCTCTGGCCCTAATGATTGCAGAAAAGATGGAGCACCTGGGAGCCCAGGGAGGGGCCCCCTGGAGCGAAATAAGCTTCTGTTGGATGAGCAGTGTCTGGAAACACAAAACGCAGCGAGAGGGTCACTTGGGGCCACAGCCTGGCAGAGACGGATGGGTGCGATCAGTAAGATGGATTGAAGGTGTGATTAGGAGCAAACCGAGGCGGGAGACAGATGCAGGCCTGGCACACCTGAGTCACAGCTGCGGCCACGCCCTGCCCCCCGGGGCGCCTGCTGAGCAACCTCGGGAGGCTCGGCTCCAACGCTTCAGAAACTGCAGCCCCTGGGGGTCCACAGATGCAGGGCTGGTGGTGGCCAGGGTCTGTCCCTTGTTTCTCAGAAAGGCGTCTTCAGAGCTCCTGAAGGACACAGCCAACGAGCCACACACCCACCATCTCACCCAGGTGGGGTCCGATCTCCTCTCCTTCCACGAGAACCACGTCCTGGGTGTGCGAGGGGTGGGGGGGCGGGAGGGCTGCAGGCCGTCTGCTCAGAGGTGCTGGGGGCAGGTTGGGGTCCTCAGGGTGAGGCTGGTGGGCCGCAATAAGTTCAGATCCCCAAATCTCAGGGGCTCATTAAAAGGAAAGCAGAGAGGGTGCACGTGAGAGTGTCTGTGTGTGTGTGTGTGACCAAGGGGGCCTGCGGGGGAGGCCCAGCTCGGGCAGAGGCAGATGCCCCCCGCTTTTCTTCCCCTGGACCCTCAGCGGGTCAGCCCCGCTGGAGAGGACCACCTTCTCTGCTGGTCACTGGCCGAACGCCAGTCACCCTCAGAAACCCTGCGCAGGGGCTTCCCTGGGGGCTCCGTGGTGAAGGGTCCACCTGCCAGGGCAGGAGACACAGGCTCTATCCCTGGTCCCGGAAGACCTCACGTGCCTCGGAGCAACTAAGCCGGTGCACCCCAAGGGCAGAGCCCACGCTCCAGAGCCCGGGAGCCGAATCCACTGAAGCTCCCAGGCCCTGGAGCCCCCACTCCACACCAAGAGAGGCCCACGCACCACCCGCGGCAAACAGAGGAGAGCCCGAGCTTGGAGCCACCAGGCTACTGGCTTGAAAGTGGAGGAAAGGCAGGAACAGGGGGGCCTTTAGGACGGAAGGAGGCCGGGAATCACGCCCTCCCCAGGGAGCCCAGCAGCACCCGCCCTGCCCGCACGGCAGCCGGAGCCCACTACCATAGGACGATCGATGCGCTTGTTTTAAGCTACTGAGTTCCTAATAATTGGTTACAAAGTAAAACACGCTGCACACTGTCCCTACACCATTATTTCAGAGCCCCTCTTTTGTGACATTTTTAAGTGGTCCGTATTAGCTGTCAGAGCGGTGGGAATGATCAGAGGGCATTTTGCTCGCAGTTCACCAGATTTTTTTTTCCTAACTAAAATTATGTCCTTGCTTCATCTGAAGGAATGTTCTCCCAGGCTGATCTAAATTCTAAGGAGGTGGATTAATCTTAGTAAACTTCACGGTAACAGGCAGGCCTCAGTGATGAAAGTCGTTTAAATTAAATTATTTATGCAGATTTATGAAACCAAATGGAATTTCATGACCGCAGTATTAGAAGCCGGAGATGTGGACAGCCTGGGCCCGCGGACGGCAGGGGAGCTCAGCTGTCTCCGGCCCCCGAGGACCCCAGGCTCTTGGTGGGGAGGGGGCGGAGAGGGGGCAGAATGCAGCTTTCCTGACTCGACCAGAGCAGTGAGCCGTAAGTTTACATGTCACCCCTCAGAGTTCCCCTCCCTCCTTCCCGAGACCACCTCCCCACAAACACCACGCAAAGACCAAAGTTCAAGTTTTCCATTCCTATTAGACCAGTTTAGGCAACAGTCAATTAGCTCTATTTGGCAGATTTAAAGCAAATCTTGGCTTCCCAGGTGGCGCTAGTGGTAAAGAATCTGCCTACCAATGCAACAGACCCACAGGTTTGATCCCCGGGTGGGGAAGATCCCCTGCAGAAGGAAACGGCACCCACTTCAGTGCTCCTGCCTGGAGAATCCCGTGGACAGAGGAGCCTGGTGGTCTGCAGTGGGCTGAGCTGCAGAGTCAGACATGACTGCGGGGCTGAGCCCAGAGCGCCTCTAACCTGCAGCTCTTCCTCGACACGATCAGCTTTCTGCACCTTCTCAGAGGATGAGGACGATGGAATATTAATGACAACCAGAAATCAGAAGCAAACACTAGGTGTCTCTATACTTCAAAGTTCAACTGTTTCTCAGATACTAGAAAATACTTACTTCTTAATCCTGTGCTTGCCTGACATCACAGGTCAGGTTACTGCTGTGCCCAGGCTCTGGGAAGCTTGCTTTCCTGCCAAACTCCGACTGCCACGTGTGGGCAAACAAGCCTTTCTGATCCAGTTACAGGACAGCCCCCAAGTGTCCAGGGGGCTTGAAGCCACGTCACTGTGCCCCCCGGGGGTGACAAGGGGACATATCCTCGAAACTCTCGAGTCAGAGACCCCTTGTCCCAGGACCTGGAGATAACTTTCAACGAATTCACTGGACCATGACTCTCTTGGGTTTTTTGATTATTTGAGGTTCAAATCTTCTCAAATGCCCAAATGTGTAAAATGTGTTTCTTGAAAGAAGAAATCCTGCTCTCCAAATAATGGAGAATAATCACAAAAGTCGTTTGCTAAATAACTAAACGAAGCATTCCACAACAAAGTCCTGGACTTCAGTGCTTTTCTGGTTCCACTTAAAAAGCAGGAAAGATACTTTTCAAAATCAGCAGAAACTCCTGAACTGCATGGTGAAGCCTGCTGACTCTCTGGCCATCTCAGCTCAACATTTCAATCCTCTCCCCGGGTGACTGGCCCCTTAAATAAATAAAAACAGGTCTGAGGCTGAAGCAAATAGAAACCATCGATCTCCTTGAGCTGGAATAGCAGCATTTTCTTAGAGATGTCTCTCTGCACATCCTCGAAGAGCCGGGTCATGAGCCAAGGTGCTCCAGATAAAAACGTCCACTGGCTCGGAGTGACCTCGGTGGGGGGACCAGACCACTCAGGGCTCTGCGGCTCCCACAAAGGGGTCTCTTGGAGACAGCCAGCCCTCGCCCCCAGGCCTGTTGGCGTGTGGGCAGCAGCTGGGAGCCCAGATGTGCCCTAACCATCATGTGATTTTAATTTGAGTCAGATCTGATTCCAGACACCCCACGAGGCTGGGGGGGAGAGCAGATCTCAGTGATTAGTGGGGACCCACCTACTGTTCTGCAGACAGAAGCAGCAAGGAGGCCGCCCAGTCTCCCTCCTGGAGGCAACACGAGGGCGCTGTGTTCAGACTGGGAACGGCCTCGGCCAGCCTCGCCCAGCATCTCCGCCGGGCCGCAGTCCCAGCCGGCATCGCCACCTTGCCCTCTCCCAGGTGCTGAAGCTCCCAGGTGTCTGGGGAACAGGTGAGCAGCTTCGGGCCAGATGAACCAGATCCAAGTGAACCGTTGCCATGGTGCAGCCTCTCTGAGAACAGGTGGGCAGCTTCATGCAAAGGAAAGCAGACATGCCCCCCCCAGCGCAGCAACCCCACACCTGGGTGTCTGCCCTGGAGCGTGGAGACCAGGCTCCACATGCGTCCTCTGGGCTGCTGTGACCTGTGGCTCCAGGGAACAGCGGCCAGGGCAAACGGAGCGAGCACCGCTGTGTGTCCCCTCGGGCAAATCGCGGTGACGGCAGCCAAGTGAGGAGGCCCGCCTCCAGCCCCATCCTGCAGGGCTCGGGCGCAGATATCCTCAGAAAGACACACTGCAGCCCTGGACACATGTCCCTGGTCACCCGGGTCAGGCTCGGGGACAGTGTGACCGTGAAGGCGTGGCCACCACCCTGAGTCCCTGTGTGCGTGTGTGCTAAGCCGTTTCAGTCGTGTCTGACTCTTTGGGACCCTGTGGACTGTAGCCCACCAGGCTCCTCTGTCCGTGGGACTCTCCAGGCAAGAATACTGGTGTGGGTTGCGGTGCCCTCCTCCAGGGGATCTTCCTGACCCAGGGACAGAACCCATGTCTCCTGCGCTGGCAGGCGGGTCCTTTACTGCTGAGTCACCGGGAAGCCCCTTGAGTCCCTGCTTGTGTCCAAATGCAGAGAAAGAAAATGAAGTCGCTCAGTCATATCTGACTCTTTGTGACTCCATTGACTGTAGCCTACCAGGCTCCTCCATCCATGGGGTTCTCCAGGCAAAAATACTGGAGTGGGTTGCCATTTCCTTCTCCAGGGGATCTTCCCTACACAGGGATTGAACCCAGGTCTCTCGCATTGCAGGCAGACCACCTGCCTGAGCCACCAGGGGAATCCTCCAAATCTAAAAGAAGAAAAATCAACTCAACCAAGCGTTCATTTCAGATGTAAAGTATTTCTTAAAAAGAACAACTCAAAGCAGAGGGTTAGTGAAAAGGATGTGAAACGCCCAAGACAGAAAAGTCTCCAAGGAACATGAGGGTTATTATGGGATGATTCTGTCCCCATGACTTTGACACCTGCAGATACCTCACACGTCCATCTCACCAGGACCCAACGCCACACCCACTGCCTCCTCTGCGGGCACCGGCCCTCTGAGCTCATCCCCAGTCAGGGGAGTCCCTCAGCCACGGCCACCAGGGCTCCCCATGTCCCCACTGGGCAAGACGGGTCATCACCATGGAGGGCCAGCGTCTCTGGGGCACCACAGAGGTGCCCCCAGGGACCAACCTGCCCCTGCCAGACACACTGCCTGGAATCTGCAGCCCGCTCAGAACCCCTCAACTCCCTCCCACGCCAGCATTCCGTCCCACAGCATCCCGTCTGGAGGGGAGGAGGTCCCTGCTCAGCCCCACTGATGGGTGGAGGCCTGAAGTCAGCATTATAGACAACACTGACCATGTGTTTGCAGAGGTGGGGGTGTTTCTGTGGAGACCGTGCCTGTCAGAGAAGCTGCGGCCTCTGAAAATATTGGAATTGCTCTTGGAAACTGGAGTCACGATCCTCCTGATGTAGCAGCATCGGAATCTGTGTGGACAGTAGCCACGGGGAACAAGCAGTGCACTCCACGTTGGACACGACAGGCCGCTGCAGCCCATGAGACGAGGCACAGACCCGGGTGTGAGTCTCAGAACAGACACCAGCAAGAGAGCAGGATGTGGAGTGAAGAGTGTCCCATACATCATTGTAGAGAAACCTCAGGAAACACAGCTCATCAATACATACACACAGCTCATCAATACATACACACAGCTCATCAATACATACACACTGTTCATCAATACATACACACAGCTCATCAATACATACACACAGCTCATCAATACATACACACAGCTCATCAATACATACACACTGTTCATCAATACATACACACAACTCATCAATACATACACACTGTTCATCAATACATACACACAGCTCATCAATACATACACACAGCTCATCAATACATACACACAGATCATCAATACATACACACAGCTCATCAATACATACACACAGATCATCAATACATACACACTGATCATCAATACATACACACTAATCATCAATACATACACACAGCTCATCAATACATACACACTGTTCATCAATACATACACACACACCATTCATCAATACATACACACAGCTCATCAATACATACACACAGCTCATCAATACATACACACTGCTCATCAATACATACACACTAATCATCAATACATACACACGGCTCATCAATACATACACACTGTTCATCAATACATACACACTAATCATCAATACATACACACAGCTCATCAATACATACACACAGCTCATCAATACATACACACTGTTCATCAATACATACACACAGATCATCAATACATACACACAGATCATCAATACATACATACAGCTCATCAATACATACACACGGCTCATCAATACATACACACTGATCATCAATACATACACACAGCTCATCAATACATACACACAGATCATCAATACATACACACAGATCATCAATACATACACACTAATCATCAATACATACACACTGATCATCAATACATACACACTGTTCATCAATACATAGACGCTGTTCATCAATACATACACAGTTTATCAATATAAATACACTGTGTATCAATATGTACATACTGTTTATCAATACATACACTGTTTATCAATACATACACACTGTTAAAAGTACTTTGTAAGTGTGCATGAGAATAATAAACACCCAATTCAGAGCCTGGGTTCCCTCTGTGGGGTTCGGGGTGGGGTGGGGAAGGTCCCCAGGGTGTGCTTGTCATGTTTTATTTCTTAAGCTGAGTTGTGGAGAGTGGCATTGGTGTCTTATTCCCTATTTTTTATACACTTTAAATATTTCATTAGTAAAAAAGCAAAGTACAGTTTTACTTTTAGGCTTCCCTGGTGGCTCAGATGGTGAAGAATCTGCCTGAAATGCAGGAGACCCATGTTCAGTCCCTGAGTCAGGAAGATCCCCTGGAGGAGGGAATGGCAACCCACTCCAGTGTTCTTGCCTGGAGAATGCCATGGAGAGGAGCCTGGTGAGCTGCAGCCCATGGGGTCGCAAAGAGTCAGACACGACTGAGCAACTAACAGTTTAAATATTTCATTAATAAAAAGAAAAGTACAGAACAGATAACACATTGTCGTTTACCAACTTCACAAAGTGGATGTGGATTTGCAGGCGTCCTCCAGACAATTCCAGCGGGGCCATGAAGACAGGATGGGGGGCGGGGCTGGGGCCGGGCCGGGGCGTGGTGGGGCGGAGCTAGGCGGGCCCGGGGCGGGGCAGGGGCGGGGGCGGGACGGGGGGGCGGGGCCGGGGGCGGGACGGGGGTGGGACAGGGGCGGGGCCGGGGCGGAGCGCGGCAGGGGCGGGCCGGGGCGGGGGCCGGGGCGGGCCGGGGCGGAGCGCGGCAGGGGCGGGCCGGGGCGGGGGCCGGGGCGGGCCGGGGCGGGGCGGGGCGGGGCCGGGCCGCTCTGACGCTGAGGAGAGGAAGGTGGCGCTCACTCCTGCCACAGGGCCTGTGTACAGCTGTTTCTAGGTGCACACGGTATATTTTCAATTTATAACAAAAGATTTAAGGTTTAAAAGGAGCATTTTAAGGGAACGAATGGCCTCCCCCACGCCCCCATCTCCCCACCCCCTCTCCTCACTCCCATCTCAGCCCCCACCTGGGGGTCCAGATAGGTGTCTCGCTGTGAGCGCGGCTGAGGACCCAGACCTGCCGCCCCTGCCCCCGCCCCCTGCAGCCACACGCACCCCAAAGGCAGCGGTCAGGCCACTGCCCGCGCTGGCCCAGGCTGCCGACCCCCCACCACCTGCACCCCGACCACGAACCCCGCAGATTTTAACCAAGCAGAGCGGGTGACTCGCTTCCATCCTTAAGATTGACGGGCTTACCTTCAGAAAGATTTGAATTATGTATGGTTTGGGAATGACCATATTTCTTACATAAAATATTGATTTGATTCTTTTAAAACAAATAAAATGCAGGCAAGTGATCCCCAGAAAGGTGAGCTGGGCGGCAGACAGAAGCTCCCGGGACCCTGGTGAGAAGGTCCAGCGATTTCCAACCAGCGGCCTGGACTTCATTTACCAGAAACCGTCTTTTATTTACTTGCATAAGCTTCACGCTCTCAAAGGCGGCAGAAGCCATTGCCTGAGATGTTCCTACAGAATACACACGAGCCTTCAGGGATGCCGCCATAATGACCGGAGATGGTCCCTGCAGGGGAGCAGGGACTCAGACCCCAGCCCCCGTCTGCCCAGGAAGTAAGGATGCAGCCAGCAACCCGGGAACAGCTCCTGCGTCCTGGTCACCTACAGCAGGCCATCACCATGACCAGGAGATGGTCCCTGCACAGGAGCAGGGTCGCCTGTCCTGCCCCCTGATACCGACCAGGGTCCTCGGCCTTCCCCACCAATAGAAAGTGACTATCAAGAGGGAGGGGACATAGGTACCAATAGAAACTGTCAAGAGGAAACTGTCAAGAGGGAGGGGACATATGTACACCTATGGCTGATTCATGTTGAGGTATGGCAGAGGCCAACCACAATATTTAAAACAATTATCTTTCAATTAAAAATAAATAAAAGGGAAAAAAATGGATACAAGCTGGACAAGGAATTTAGGCAAGGCTTTATCAGGCCCCTGCTTCAGCCCTGGGGAGGAAGAGCAACCAGCAGGTTTCCTTGCTCCTCACTCCCGCAGGGGCCGGGCTGGGTCCTTCTATGGGGGGAGAGTGGGGCCAGCCGAGGGGCGGCTTAGGTGGGCTGTGTACCCTCTGCTGGTGTTGTGTGCAAAAGACACTTGCAGTGCCCTGCTTTTTTATTTCTGCATCTGCGTGCATGCGTGTGTGCTCAGTTGTGATTGACTCTTTGCGATCCCATGGACTGTAGCCCGCCAGGCTCCTGTCTGTGGGACTCTCCAGGCGAGAATACTGGAGTGGGTTGCCATTCCCTTCTCCAGGGGATCTTCCCGACCCAGGGATAGAACCCACGTCTCCAGGCAGATTCTTTACCATCTGAGCCACCGGGGAAGATCCTCTTCTGCATCTGGATATTCAGTTATTCAGCAGCATTTACAGAAATACTCCTTTCTCTGTTTAATAACTTTGCACTTACAGGAACTGTTAGGATCAAGTGGCACAGTGTGTGGACATGTTTGGCGCGTGGGAAAACTTAAAGCACTGGATCAACAGGAACTTAAAAACCCCACCTCTCTGTGCCCAGAAGTTTTCATGACACGTGGGGCACAGCTCGTCTCAGAAGAGCTCCAGATGCGTCCTGTGCTCAGTGGGGTGGGGCGGGGAGGGTTGGGGGGGGTGGGGAGGGGTGAGGACTCAGAGCTGTGAGGCTCAGTCCCCGGTGGGGCCTTGGGTGCAGATAGCAGTTCTGAAAGGCTTCCTGCCAGCTAACGAAGCAGCGGCAAGTACAGTGCCTAAGCCCCCAAATACTTACGTGATAACAGTGCTTTCTGAACCTGAGATCTCACTGTTAGTACCCGGACAGCCGTATTTAAAGATGCTTTCCTTAGAAAGTATTTATTAATAATTGATTGGGCGATCACTTCTCACTTTGCCCACTGAGGACATTATTTGCTTTGTGTGCAGCACAATTGATTTTGTAAACAGAGTGTATTTAAACATAACTTGACAACAGTGATGATTTATTTGATGTTATCCTCTGAAATTATATTTATCAAGCCATGTATCTTTGGCATTTCTAATAGCTTCAGCCGAACAAAACCACCAGGAGTCAGGCCAGCCTCCCAGCAGGCGTTTAATTCAAAAGATCATACAAAAGAAGCGCCACCTCCCCACGAGGCCACCCCAGCTCTCGCCTGGAGTCAGGGGTCTTGTGCACCCACGTGCCCCAGACAGCGCGTCCCTCCAGGTCACCCTCCCAGCACCCTAGGAGCAGGAGCTAAGACCCACGTTCCAGAGAAGACTGTGTGTCCCAGGGCTCAGCCTCCACCTGAGGTCTGGGGGCAACCCCAAACCACCGTCTGCTCCCCGGAAACAGCCAGGCTCCGAGGACAGCGGCTCTCAGCCCGGTGGCCACTTGGTGTCACCACCAGGAGAGGGGCACAGGCCCCTGGTGCCCCTGAGCCAGGCAGTGATGACCTGCAGGGCTGAGGGTCCCCCACTCTCCAAGGGACATTCCTGCCAGGTTCTCAGGGAAGGGCCTTCCTCAAACACACACCCAAGGAACCCCTTCTTCAGCAAACACATGCAAAGCCAGCCCAGGAGAGGTCTGTGCAGAAGCTGGGTCTCCCTGCAAACCTCTGTCCTGGGGAGTGTGAGCGCAGGGCTGCCTGCGTGTCCCCCCTGCCAGCTGCCATTCGTAAAACCCGTGGCCCAGAGGTCAGGTCCTCGGTCTTTCCAAATCACGTGGAGGTGGACACTCCCAGCCACCTAGGAGTCGCAGGGTCCCTTCTGTGTCTCCAGATTCCTGATGGGGGCACCCCGTCCTCTCTTTCTGATGCCCCCTCTCTGGCTAAGCCCCCAGCTCACTGCATTCCCCCCTCCCCCGGTGAGTTTGCTGCAGGCACCCAGCACCAGTGAGGGCTCATCTCTTGTCCTGCATCCGAGCCTGTGTCTGTCGGGGGTTGGGAGGGACCCGCAGCGGGACCAGGGCCCAGTTCCTTGGCATGCGGACTCTTTTGGTTGTGAAATGCACATTCATCTCTTAACAACTAGGAAGAAAACCAGAAAGTCACCCCAACAAGGATTGTAGGCTGGACAGCCCGAGACCCAGCGCTTCTAGGGGCAGGACTCGGTACCACAATCAGGAACTTCCAGGACAAGTGGGGATGGCTGGGATCCCTCCTGTGTCCCTGGCTGAAGGTATTACAACTCCAGGACAGTAACAGTACACCCAGGAACCTGCGGTGACCCCTACCCTGGCTCATGCCCAAATCATTTCCAGGGTCCCCTTCAGACTCCCAGGGAGCAGGCTCACAGGGGCTAAGCCTGGCCTGTCCTCACTCACACCCGGGACCCAGGCCCAGCCCCAGGGTCGTCATAAGCTTTGCCATGAGCTCATCCCAGGTCATGTCGCCCGGATTCAGACACAGACTCGGTCACGTGCTCCAAGATGACCTTTACCCCTTGGTGCCAGAGAAGAGACGCGTTGCCCCAGGAGGGCTGGAGGATTGGCGAGGTTGTGCAGGTCCACTGTGCCCTCAGCCGCCAACAGCAGAGTGGGGTCGTCACTGCCAACCTCCTGGAGGCCCAAGTCAGCTTCATCGCTGTAGATTTAATAATCTGCATGTTTGAGGACGATGATTTTGGAGGGGGGAGAGTCACGCCTCAGTTCCCTGACCAGGGACTGAACCCCAGCCCCAGCAGTGAAAGCATCTAGTCCTAATCACTGGACCACCAGGGAACTCCCAATAATCTACATTTCTTGACAGAAACAGATTTCAGTCCAACAACTGTGATCACTCTAGCCAAACCCGTGAGGAAGCAAAACTGGTTTAAAAAGAAAACAACCACAAGCATAATATTCTGACCCAAGCACGAGGGGAAATGAAGCGCTTTGGTCGTTTCCATCACCAGCGTGTTTCAATGATGGGATGATCCCAGAGCATGCGAGGACAAGGACATCCCCCGTTGTGAGGTGGGGTGAGCGGGAAGGCAGCCAGTGCCGGGATGCAGTCCGTGTCTGGGGAAGGTCAGGCACCAACTGGACAGATGACACGCGCTGACTGCAAATCCAGAGGAGCTGGCAGGGGGACCAACACCAAAACCGCTGGAAGCAAATCGTGAAGCTGAAGAACTCCCGGGGACCCGTCTGCCCTGGAAACATACACACTCGTTTATGCAGGCGCCTTCCTCTCCCGTCCTGTGTCTGTCCTTGTTGTTGCGTTCACTTGCTAAGTTGTGTCTGACTCTTTCCAGTCGCGCAGACTGCAGCTTGCCAGGCTCCCCTGTCCTTCACCGTCTCCCGGAGCTTGCTCAAACTCATGTCCATTGAGATGGTGATGCTATCTAATCATCTCATGCTCTGTCGTCCCCTTCTTCTCCTGCCTTCAATCTTTCCCAGCATCAGGGTCTTTTCTAAGGAGTCAGTTCTTCGCATCAGGTGGCCAAAGTATTGAAGCTTCAGCTTCAGTATCAGTCTTTCCAAAGAGTATCCAGGACTGATTTCCTTTAGAATTGACTGGTTTGACCTCCTTGCAGTCCAAGGGACTCTCAAGAGTCTTCTCTAGCACCACAATTAGAAAGCATCAACTCTTCAGTGCTCAACCTTCTTTATGGTCTGTCTACCAGACTCCTATGCAACCCCCATGGCCCTCTCAGACCAGCCCCCTGGGTTGAGCTTCCTCATGAGTTTTCATTAGGAACCTACTGCCCTTCTCATCATCTCAGCATCTCCCAAGCCCTTTGCTTTAAACAGGTTGGGCTCTGCTCCCAACGTGAGCTTACACTACAGTGGCCTGTGCCCCTTCTGGGGGTCACGTCCCTCTCCTCCAGACTAAAACTTCCTTGACAGCAGGAGTTGTGTCTGAATGGTGTTGTCAACTCAGAAGATTACGTGGTACAAAGACACAGCGCCAGTTGGCTGGGCAGTGCCAAGAAAAGCCCTTCAGGTACGTCCCCTTCAGAGTGAGGTCTGGCCCCCACTCTCCCTGCAGAGCCAGGAGCTGGGCTCACAGCCCGGGATGCCTCACACACCATCTAGGCCTCCCAGGCCCGGGAGCCAGCTCTCTGGGTGCTGGAGTCCTGCCCCAGGGCCACTGTGCAACGCCTCTGATGCCTCCCCCACAAAACCCGAGCTGGCCCTTCAGTGGTGCTGAGCCAGCTGCCTGGATGGGGTCGGGGCTTGAGCTCTGATGTGTCTCAACAGCAGCAGCACAAGGAGAAGACCCATGCCTGAGCTTTGGGGTCGAGCCAGGCCTCGGCCTCACCGGGAAAATCGGGACTCTGAGAGCCCCGCAGCCCCACGCGGCCTCTTCCGCACATCCATCCCAGGAGGCACACGGAGCCCGCCTCCGCGAGCAGGCACAGCTCCGGGGGCGGCTGGTGAACTGTATGCTATTGTGTAGATTATCCAACTGCGGACAGACCGCGGGGAGCTCCTTACACATGCCGTCAGACAAAAACTAAAGTGCCAAAGCTGGCCAGTGACTATTACGGGAAATCGATTCCAGCATTAGCCAAAGAAATCCACCTCATCGTGGGTATTATGAAGAACTTATTATTAAGTGGGTTCAAGAAATAATGACTGCCCTCTGCTTTCAGGAGTACTAATCCATAGTGAGAAAATATAGACGCACTGTATTTATTCTTCCTTCCAAGGTCTGGGTGTTAACCAGCCCTTCCTGGTGACGTGGCCATCAGTCAAAATGCGGGCTTAACAGAAGCCACACATGGCAATTACTCCTTGAACGTAAAACGCTGTGGCCCCCTGTTGACAGAGGGACAGACTGCCGCAGGGATAGTCACTGCCGACCATGAGGGGATGCCCCCAGGGGAAGGGGACAGAGGGCTGCAGAACTGCCTGGAGGTGGACCACCGACCCACATGGGGCCCCTTGCCCTGGGCCTGCCCGCCCAGTAGGGGCTAAATTTGCAGACAACACCCAGGCGGGGCTAGTGGCTAAGAACCCGCCTGCCAATGCAGGAGACACAAGAGATGTGGGTTCAGTCCCAGGGTGGGGAAGATCCCCTGGAGGAGTGCATGGCAACCCACTCCAGGATTCTCTGCCATGCGCAGAGGAGTCTAGCGGGCTACAGTCCATAGGATCGCAATGAGTCGGACACAACTGAAGTGACTTAGCACATACCCACACCCAGGATGCAGAAGAGTGTGGGCCTCAGTTTACACTCGCCAGTTTCCCCTCTAGAAGGGGTGGGAAGGGAGGCAGCGGAGAGGGGGGCAGCGGGGGAGGGGGCATTGGGGGGAGGGGGCAGTGGGAGAGGGGGGACAGCAGGGAGGGGGCAGTGGGGGAGGGGCAGTGAGGGAGGGGGACAGTGGGGGAGGGGGGACAGCAGGGGAAGGGATAGCAGGGGAGGGGGACAGCAGGGGAGGGGACAGTGGGCGAGGGACAGCGGGCAGGAGGGGGCAATGGGGGGAGGGGGCAGCTCTCCCTGTTCCTCTACCCACCCAGGCTCGGCCCCGTCCTGAGGGCCCTGAGTCCTCAAGCCCAGACTCAGGCTCCCGGGAGAAGTCCAGGGCCGTGTGCAGGCATTGATGCCCGCCCCCAGCACAGGGAGGAAGCCTCTTCCTGGGGACGGTGGCCAGGACCCTGTCCTTCTGGAGTCGGCAGCTCCTAAGGGGGACTCCAGCCACGCCACCCAGGCCAACAGTTCAGCAGAGGGTCCATCCTGTCCCCTCACAGGCTCTGCCTGAGGCCCAGGCCTGAAAGCTTCCGGGACTCACACATTTGCAGAGGGCTGGCCCCGTCCTATCTTTCAAGAGGTGCACACCCCCAGCTGTGCCCGTCCTGCAGGCCTCCCGGGGGTCCCCACGGAGCAGCTGCTCAGGACAGCCAGGGGTCCCTCCCTGAGTCAGGAAGGGGGCTTAGAGTGAGGGGTGAGGGTGGCCTTCTGCCTAGAGACCACCTGGAGGGCATGGGGGTGCAGGGCGTGGAGACGGGGAGGCCCCTGGCAAGATAATAAGGAGCGGGGCTGAGTGTGAGCCTGAGGGCCACCCTGGGGAGTGCACAGCATCTCGGGAGGTTGAAAATGGCAGCCCCCTGGCCTCACGTCCCCCTGCCTGTCTGGGGCGGGGGGCAGGGAGCAGGAACCCACATGCACCACTCCCCACAGTGATGCTGGTTCTGACACAGTGAAGGAGGAAACAGACAGAACAAGCTCCACCTTGAGAGCAGGACTCCATCTTGGGCTGGACTGTGGACTTTGAGCTCTAAGCCCAGGATCTATGGAACCGACATACCAACAGGAAAACCAGGCCCCCTGGAGGGAAGCACCCCAGGGCTCGTGCCTAGACTCTCCATCACCTAGAAGAATACCCTAATTATCTGTGTAACCAAATAGAATCATACATTCTATTATGCTTATTGGGGTATGACCACTGGCCTATTGATAATTGTCCACTGTTAACTACCTAGGCTTAAGGCATATGAATCACAGGTTTAAGGCATCAGAATCACGGGTTAACTTTGATTGTATCTTTCTTTTCCTTTGTTCAGACTAGTTTCAGAGAATTTGGGGAGGTGGGTTTGGGCACGTACACTTAGGGTATATAAGGTTTTCACAAAACTGGTCAGGGTCCTTGGCTAAGAGGAGACTCCTCCTTGGGCCCGCCAGTGTAATAAACTGCCCTCCACTATCTGCATTGTCCTTCCGAGTGAATTTGTCTCCTGGAATGCGTGGATACAACAGCAACACCCAGACCATCTTCTCAGGCCCTAGACTGTGCTTCTGTCAGGAAACACAGTAACGGAAGGGCAGCTTTGGGAGAAAGCCGGGTGCAGATACCCATCGGTGTCCACCAAGCCGAGTGATGGCTGACCACTCCCCGAGACCAGCCCCCAGGACACACAGCTGCAGTATGTGACCCAGGGTGCACTGAAGGCTCCCTAAACCTCACAGCTGGCCTCGAGCCTGGTCCTGGGAACCTGAGGGAGGAGAGGAAAGGGGGACAGTCAGCCTGGAGATGGACCCTCATGGTACGTCCTGCCTCAGCCACTCGAGGACCACCATCCTGGGCCAAACCATGGGTCCCACCCTGTATCGGCCAGCCCCTGGGGGAGTCCTCATCCCCAGCTCTGCCTGCAAGACTCCCAGGCAGCTCGCCTGGTGACTCAGATCTCCCTAATGAGAGGATCAGCCTTTGCAGGCAGACGGCACCACTGAGAGAGAATTTACAATGACACTTGGTAATTGAACCTCCAGGGGTTGATTCCACTTCTGTTAGAAGCCCAGGGAACCTCCTCTGTTGTTAACAAGGCCAGGCACCCATGTCTCTGGAGCTCATCCGTTGTGCAGAAGAGGCTGTTAGCACAGCACTCTGAGCTCCTCAACAGTGTTAGAAAAAGGATGCCAACGGGAACGGTGTCAGGGGGGCAGGCATGCCTGAAACCATGACGACAGCAAGAAGTCAGGCCACAAACACGGGCTGAGCCTCAAAGCCTGTCTCAGCCGACCATAGCATCCCAGTGCAGAGGACAGCCTCGTCCAGGGCCCCCTGACCCCAAGTGGGGCTGGGTGAGGGTGCCCCAGGAAGGCGCCCCTGCTTCTGGCTGCTAGTTCAGGGAACGCTGGAGGCAAGGGGGCCCAGGCGACAACACTGGGTAGAGATGATCACACTTTGTCTACAGTGTTTGGTCAAAAGCAATTTTTTTTTTGGGGGGGTCAGTGTATTTGAGTTAAAACAAAATTGGTAAATGAGGCAATTTTAAGAACTGATGAAAAATGAGAAACTTCTAATTCTGGTTAAGATGAAGTTAACACACTACACCCATCTCTCCCACTGACTACAAGTAAAAACAACAGGCAGAAAACATAGGCAACCATCTGCGGACACTGAAAATCAAGTAACAGCGGAAATTGGAGCCAGAAATTGAAAGTCAAAGGGAGATAACACAGCAGATAATCTGCTGGTTTATTTCCTCCTGTTTTCCTGGGTTAGACTCCAGGCCGTTCGGATTCAGCAATCCCTTAAAAGAATAATACATCACAATCAACCAGGGTTTGTTCTGAGAATGCAAGGTCGATGCACTTTTGTAAATTAGTCAATGGAATCCACCGGACTAACAGACTGAGACAAAAAATACATGATCATATAGGTTGCAGCAAGAAAAACATTTAACAAAATTTGACAACCTTTCTTTCTCAAGAGGAAAAAAAACCTCCTTATCCTGCTAAAGAGCATTGACCAAAAACAAAAAAAAATTTTAAAGCTATCAATATGAATAGCATCATACTTAATGACAGAAGGCTAACTGCTTTTGTGGTAATATTGGGAACAAGGCAGGAATTTCTTCACTTTCTTTTGCCATTCCTTTTCCACATTCTTCTGAGCCCTAGTCAATGCAGTAAGAAAACAAAATGAAATAAAAAGGCATAGAATATAAATGAAGAAAACAATTGTCCCTGTGAACAGATAACATTATTGTCTATGTAGGAAACCCCAAGAAATCTACAAAAGTTCTGGAATCAATACATGAGTTATCAAATTCCTCACAGAATAAAGGTCAACATATAAAAATCAACTATTTTTCTATATACTCGCAATTAATATTTAGAAAGGGAAAAAATTTTTAATAATGTCATTTACTATAGTTCTAAAAGATAAAACATGTAGGCATAAGTCTAACAAAAGTGAAAGATACAAGAACTCCTAAATAAATGGAAAGGTATACCATGATCATGGATTGGAACACTCAATTTAGATAAGATGTTAATTCTCTCCCAAACTCATTTATAAATTTAACACAATCCCAAGCAAATTCACAGCAGGATTTTTTAAAATACATGCAGATGCTTTTTCTAAAGTTTATACGGAAAGGCAAAGGAAGCATAATAGACAAAACATTTTGGAAAAAGAATAAAATTGGCAGACTCATATTGCTGGATTTTACTCACCCTAAACTGCAATGATTAAGAAAGTGTCATGCTGGTGAGAGGATACACATATAGCTCAATGGGACAAAGAGGGAGGCCAGAAATAGACTCACAACAAAGTGACCAGTTGATCTTTGACAAAAGTGCAAAGACATCTCAATGGAGGAAAGATTACCTTTTCAAGAAATGTTTCTAGAACAATTGGACATCCTTATGCAGGGGGAAGAAAATGCTTACTCCTTGGAAGAAAAGCTATGACAAACCTAGACAGTGTATTAAAAAGCAGAGACACCACTTTGCCAACGAAAGTCCATATAGTCAAAGCTATGGTTTTCCCAGTAGTCATGTATTGATGTAAGAGTTGGACCATAAAGAAGGGTGAGCGCAGAAGAATTGATGCTTTTGAATTGTGGTGCTAGAGAAAACTCTTGAGAGTCCCTTGGACTGCAAGGAGATCCATCCAGTCCATCCTAAAGGAAATCAGTTCTGAATATTCATTGGAAGGACTGATCCTGAAGCTGAAGCCCCAATACTGAAGCTGAAGCTCCAATACTTTGGCCACCTGATGTGAAGAGCTGACTCACTGGGAAAGACTCCGATGCTGGGAAAGATTGAGGGCGGGAGGAAAACGGGATGACAGAGGATGAGATGGTTGGATGGCATCATCATCTCGATGGACATGAGTTTGAGCAAACTCCAGGAGATGGTGAAGGACAGGGGAGCCTAAAGTGCTGCCGTCCACAGGGTGGCAATGAGTCAGACAAGACTGAACGACAACAATGCAGAAAAAAGTGGCCTCAACCTACCCCTCACACACTACACAAAACTTAATTCAAAACAGTCCATCAGCTTACATGGAATACAAAAAACTATAATACTCTTAAAAGAAACATAGGGGGAAAAGCTAACTCTTTGGGCTAAGCAAAAAGTCCTTGAATGGGACACCTAAAGCATGATACATAAGAAAAACTTGGTGAATTAGACTTCATCAAAATTAAGAATTTCTACCCAGGTGGTTCAGTGGTAAAGAATCTGCCTACCAATGCAGGAGATGCAGGACACCAGGGTTCGAATCCCTGGGTTGGGAAGATTCCCTGAAGGAGGAAATGCCAATCCACTCCAGTGTTCTGCCTAGAAAATGTCATGGACAGATGAGCCTGGTGGGCTACAGTCCATGAGGTTGCAAAGAGTCGGACATGACCGAGCGACTGAGAATCCATGCATGCACTCTTGGAAAGACATTGTTAAGGGAACAAAAGGACAAGTCACAGAGCAACAGGAAATATTTAAAATCATATATTTGATAAAGGACTTATATCCAGAATGTAGAAATAATTGTCTAAATCATAACAAACCTAACAACTCAGGTTTTTTTTAATGGAAAGATTTGACCATATACTTTGCTTAAAAAGCAATATGGATGGCAAATGAGCACGTGGAATGTGGTGGGTTTTCTTGATCTTTTGCTGGAAACTGCTCTCGCCAGGCCTCCTGGGCAGCTGCTCGGTCCCCAGTGCCAGTCCCAGGGCAGCCCCTGGTCCCGCGGGTCCCTCAAGCCTGTCCCCGCAGGCTGGTACAGGCAGGAAGCTCCAGGCAGCAGTCGTTAAGGGGGAGATTTACAGCGAGTCAAGTGCAGGGCACACGTGCGAACAGACAAATGACCAAGATGGCATTTTCCTCCTTGGCCTTTTCTCTGATGAGCAGGATTTACGAGCTTTGGTAAGGGGCAGCGGCGAGAAGGCCAAGTTTGTAAAACACAGCTCCTTTGTCGAAGGACGCCGGCTGTCCCAACTCCCAGCTCTGCAGATGTCACACTCCTGCTCCCCGCCCCGGAGCAAGCTGCTGGGGTCAAAAGCACCCTAGGCGACCGCTGACGAAGGCCCCCCTCTGTCCAAGTGCCACTGCCGCCCCTGCGCGGGTCTCCGCTTCCCGCCCGCTGAGGTCTGATGGCACAGGACGGTCTGCAGCCGGCGTGCTGACCTAAATCATATGCGACTTTGGCTCAAGCTCCTGGACCCCCATGAAGCCAGCGGGCAGCAGGACGCTAGGTCCTGGCCAACCTTCTCCAATAAACCACCACCAAGCAGCAGCTCTGCCCGGGCCACCAGGCATCGGCAAGTGTTTTCAGCACTCCCGGGGCTCGTGAACACACACACACACACACACACACACGAGTCTGCACGCCCACAGGTGTCTGAGGCTGCCCCTGGCAGGCAAAAGGGCCTGACCTTCTCAGAGGATCAGTCGAGTCTCCCGCAGGTGGTCTCCCGCACAGAGTCCCTTGGTGGCGCTTCTCAGCCTGGCCAACCCCGAGGCCAGTCCTCAAGGGCAGAACCTTCCTTTGGGGCCAGGCCACCCCTCCAGTCACAGTCCTGGCCCCCTCCAAGTGCTGATGGGCTGCCCGGGGGGCTGGGCGGGGGTGGCTGCGGGTGGGGAGGGCGGAGTCCTCGCTTAGGGCCAGCTCGTGCTCAGCCCCGCCACCCTCATCACGGCCTTCGTGAGCCCCACCTTCCTGGCTGTGGGCGAGCTGACAATCGAGCCGGGACACACTCCCTACATTTGTCCTGATGGCCTGGCAGCCCCTGCAGGCTCAGCGCCATCACTGAGACTCGTCCTCGGCTCTGTCTTCGTTTTCTCCAACCATGCTCCAGACCGAGCTCCCCCGGGGTGAGCCTGGGTGGGAAGAGCCCCGCTTGTGATCGAGGACCCGGTTTGCCCTGTTTCCTGTGCCCACGCTGTGAACACACTGTCCACGTGCTCATCCTTGAACGGAAGTCTCAGCCTGCCCACCCCGATTCCTGGCGTCTGACACTGGGGTCCACTTCTATGAACCACCTGCGCTGCACTGCCCTTGTAAAGCCCCCCCAGGCTCAGAGGAGAAAACGTTTATGTTAGCAAAGGGGGCTTGAGACAGGCCCCCGAGGGTGGTAGTGTCTGCAGGCTGGAGTTGCATGTACCAGGGCCCCTCCCTGGGTGCCCCCAGCTTGGGGTGGGCCATAGGCAAAGCACATGAGGTCACGAAAGGCAGAGGCTAGTCGCAGGAGACATTGTCCCCTCTGCCTGCACTATGCGCATGCCTGACCTCAGGCTGTGAGGAGCCAGGCCACCCAGGGGACCCCACTGGTGGTCCCAGGCTTTCGGTCATTGAGACACGGGACTGCCCAAGCTTCCAGATGACCCCAGCGCCCAGCTGTGCCGTCACCCCCGCCCTCCAGTCTTCCCAGCTGAGGTCCAGACTCTGTGGGCCAGAGACAAGCCATCCCCCATCCCCTGGCCAAACCCCCCACTCCTGAATCCGGAAGCCCAACAAAATGACTGCTAACTCCTGGAGCAACGTGTTACACAGCAGGAGTGACCGAGATGCCACCTGCTTCAGCCACAGCTTGACTTGACATTTGTACCCAAGAGATGCAAAGCTTTGGGCAAGAGAGACCGTTCCGGGGACGTGATCCCACGAAACACCTTCTGTTTTCTCACGCTAAAGAGAAAGTACTTTGCTGGTCCGAGGCTTGCCTCCGCCCTGTTACAGGTGAGGCATGTTGGCATCACTCACCAGACTCAGGGGCGTGCCATCCTCTGCCCAGCCTGGCTGAGCCTGGCAGGTGGGTGGCCCTGGTTAGCCACCTCAGTTGATGCTGCCCTGGGCCCTGATTAATCACGTGGCAGCAAAGCCTCCTTGTGGGTTTTCTCAGATTCCTGAGCTGTTTTGCCCTCCTGACCTTCAGGTGCCTCAGGCAGCTGTGCGTGGATGAGCCCAGTCTGCCTCTGAAGCTGACACCACATTCAACACGGGGAAGAAGGGAGTGTGCAGAGCGGAGCTGCAGCTGGTGTTCAATTTAGAGAATGTTCATTGCAATAAACACACCCAGACACGATTCTGCCAGGGTGTTTGACAGACAATCTCTGGAGGCCAACTTCCCACATCATTTTTTCTAGCAAAAACACAGTCCTTACGTCTTTATTCTGGAAGAAGGAGATTTACTTCCTTAATAATGGGAGTCCCGATATCACGGGTGTGTGGCGTGCTCGAGTTTGCAGCACCATTCCGTCCTAAGAACAGTTTAATTGACAACTTGAGATTTAACATAGCGAAGCTATGAAACATCTGGGGAACTCGAGGAATGCATGTTTTTATAGCCTGAAGGCTACCAGCAATTTGATAAACATAAGATGCGGATAATTTAAATGTTTAAGCATTTAATTACTAGTGAATGGGGATGTTTTGTTTTATGTTGTGTAGCTTATTATTTCATAAGTTTTCATTTAAGCATCGAGAACAGGAGCCAACTTTCTGTCTCCAAGTGTCTCTCTTCCTGGTTATTCTCCTTCTGAAGGCAGCGCCCGGGGGGAAGCCCGCATGGCTGCAGAGCGGACGCTGACTCTCTGCCACCAGTGTGTTGATGAGATTCGAACGTCTCTGGCAAGACCTATCTCCTCCTGGCCCCCCCGAGCATCCGTGCCCACGGAGCCCAAGACCACGACCTGCCGGAGCTCCCTGGCTACTGCCAACAGCCTGGAGACGCCACGCCAAGACCCAGAGAGAGAGAAGGACCAGTCCCAACCCTTCATCAATTCAGACAGAAAATCTGCCAGTGAGGTGGGCTTTTAAACGTCTTTATATGGGTATCCACAGATGCACACTTCAATAAAATTGCACGTGCATGCAATACGGCGCCACACAAACTCTATTTTAAAATCTAGCCGCTTTTCTCTCCACTTTCATATCTGTCTCCCTCCTTCCCTGCTGACCGCTCTTCCGCCCACCCCCAGCTCTCCCACCTGCCCCCAGGTAACCAGGTGGAAAATATCACATGAGTGTGTCTGTATTTTTCTCTTCAATCACATATATGTAAAGGTACCGCTGTTTAGGCAAACATACATCTATAGAGGGGTTTTGCCTTGTCTGTGGTCCAAAAGTAGGAATGGGACACGCACGTCCTTCTGAGTCTGGCTCTTCTCCTGAGGAACTCCAGACGCCCTGCCGAGCTCCGCTGCGCTCTCGGTCTTCCTTGGCTGGTCCTCAGCGTCCAGCCCCCTGCCAGCTCTCGAGGGTTCCCAGGGCTTCGACTCCATGAGCCGGCACCAGACAGCATCCTGGAACAGGAGCCCTGCTGGGTTCATGCGTCTTCTTGCAGGAGACGGACACCCAGTAACATCCCCGGGTCACAGGACATGGGGACGTTTGATGGTAGCAGTCGATGCAGGATAAGCCATCCCGTGAGCACGTGTGGCCACAGGGGACCATGCGCAGACGCTGTGACCGTGGCGAGTGCAAGCAGAGGGGTGGGAGGGACCCCAAGCTCACCCCTTTGCAGCCCCCACTCTCAACTCTCATTTGCTGGCTGTGGACGTGACAGTCTCCAAGCGGGAACGGGGTGAGAGGTAAGGTTTTAAACTCGACACGGACGTTAGGGACTATACTGCCGCGTGATTCCAGAGTCTGAATGGACTTACAAGGCCCAGCCCAGCTGCCAGCCGAAGGGCCCGCCCCCCTCAGCGGCAGCATCACTGTGCCAGCGCCCAGGACCTCGGTCCCTGCTGGACAAGCCCCCTGGGCCACTGTGCGCCCGTCCCTGCCCATGATGGCAGCCTGCCATCTTCTAGAGCGGGGTGCAGAGCAGCCACCGTCCCCCACGGCAGACCCCCCACCGCACCCACCCCTGCTGGTTGGGTGACAGATACTCTGCAGTGGATGCTCGGCTGGGGTGCGGGGAGGGGGGTCATGTGAGAGGTCTGGGAAGGTGACGGCGGTGACCCGCCCTTCACAGGGGGGCAGAGGGACAGGGAACAGGCTGTGGCAGGCCTGCTGGGGGAGGGGACGGAGGGGACAGCCCACCTGGGCCAGCATGCACTCCACCAAAGGGGGAGCCAGGGAGGAGTCTGGGGCTTAGGGGGCCCGGGGCTGCCCTGGAGGGCAGGACCCCAGCGGGGTGTGGGGATCCCACCGGGGTGGCGGGTTCCCCCAGGAACCCCGGCCCTTGAGCAACTGGAAAGGCCCGGCCTGGTCAGTTCCCCGCACCGGGGGAGCGGCGTGCCCGGCAGGACCAGAGCGCCGTCACAGCATCACGTGCCCTCCAGACGCACCCCAAGTCAGACTTGACACGCAGCATCCCCAAGGTTGTGCAACTTTTAAACCTGCTCACCTGCACAAAACGACAGTCAAAGAGGAGACAGCACCAGGGCCAAGAACAGGTCACAGGCCTCTGACTCTTACCCCCGACTGTCTGTGACATCATATTGAAGAGCAGTTTCCGGTTATTGACAGCAATACTTAATCCTCCACAATCCCCGGAGAAGCAGCTAAGCGCCCACGGCAGAGTCCACGCGTCACTACGGAGGCCTCTGGGCGGGGCTGGGGGCAGCTACTTGGTGCGGGACACTGGGGAGAAGCCAGCTCACAGCACTAATAATGGGGCTGGAAAAGAGGCTCATTTGGAGCCTGAGTGGACAATGGAAAGGCCCGCAGTCACTGCTTAAATTCTTTTAAACTCATACAATCCTGGGGGCATCTGAGGCACAGAAGGGCAGGTGAAGGGGCAGGGAGACAGATGGGCTGTGTCTGGCCTGCACCTCCCAGCCTGGCCGTGGCCCGGCCCTCCCCGTGTCCACCCCAGGTAAACACCCCGAGATGGCCAAGGCCTAGGGCCACAGACAGGCTCCCCTGAGCCCCGGCACCGTCCCCTGACTGAGGAGGCTGCAGCAGACGCCTCCCTGCAGGGAGTCAGCACTCAGGGACCTTCCTGCCATGCAACAGGTGTGCTCCCTCCTTCCCACACCCACCCCCAGGGGCCCACCACCCACCAGCCCCCTGAAACAAGTCGTTCTAATTCAGTCTAAGATTAGGAAACGTGCTGTCTGGTTCTCAAAGACTTGGTGTTGCCACCTGATGCGAACAAGTGACTCACTGGAAAAGACCCTGATGCTGGGAAAGGGTGAAGGCGGGAGAAGGGGACGACAGAGGATGAGATGGTTGGATGGCATCACCGACTCAATGGACATGAGTTTGAGCAAACTCTGGGAGGTAGTGAAGGACAGAAAAACCTAGCCTGCCTCTGAGCCTGCACACTAGGGCTGGGAGCCGGAGCCACGGAGCCCGCTGTGGGCCCAGGGGCTCCGCATGCTGCGGTCCATGGGGTCTCAAAGAGTTGGACACGACTGAGTGATTGAAATGAACTGACTGATTATAAGACGTCACCTGATCCTCTCGGAGGACGTTGCACTTTGTTTTGGGGGCATCAAGTGATGACCAGACTTGATGCCAACTACACACAGAGCTTCTGTGAGCTCTGTAAGCATTGGGTGGTGTCCTGGAAACAGAGTGATTCCAGTATTTAATATGGTGACCCACGCGGCCCTACAGTACAGCACAGCGCAGTCTGGTCGGCGTCATGTGGCAGCCCGGACCAGAGGGGAGTGAAGGGGAGAAGGGACACGTGTACACATGCGGCTGAGTCCCCTCACCGTCCACCCGAAACCATCACAACGCTGTTCATCAGCACTGGCACCGTCTAACCCCACAACACACAAGCAAACAGCCCTCGGGACGGGCATCCCGCTGGCCACACCCTGCTCACGGGGCCTCTGCTGCAAGAGAAACCGTTTCTTTCATCCCATGGAGATGCCTCAGCATGTGAAACCCCTGCCCAGGACACAGCGCTCCAATGAGGGAGGGCTGGTGTTTGCAGAAGGGCCCAGGCCTGCTGGCCTGAGTGACAGCGACATGGTCCCAGGCCCGAGAGCCACTGGCGCTCGCCCAGCCCCACTCAGGAGTACCAGAGCCTCCAGTCCCAGCTCCAGCCTGGTGTCCTCAGGGCCGAGGGAGGTCCCTGTCCCCCCATCCCCGGGCAGAGGCCTGAGGGCTCACACACGCCCCCTGCCCCTCGAGCAACACAGGCTCCACCCTCCTCCCCGGGGTCCCACCGGGAACCCCATGTGTCCTGCTGGGACCTTTCTGCCACGGATGCAGTGACCCTACTCTCAGCTGGAGTACACAGCCCGCCCCCGAGCAGCTGCACAGAACGGGAAAGTGGAGGCGAAGGCTCCTCCGTCCATGGGATTCTCCAGGCAAGGATACTGGAGTGGGGACTTCCCTGCTGGTCCACTGGTTAAAACTCCGAGCACCCAGTGGAGGGGACATGGGTTCAATCCCCGGTTGAAGAACTGAGATCCCACATGCTGCATGTTCAATAGATAAATAAAATAAAATAAAAAAGTGTACTGGAGTGGGTTGCCATATTTCCTTCTCCAGGAAATCTTCCCGACCCAGGAATCAAACCCGGGTCTCCTGCATTGCAGGTGGATTCTTTACCGTCTGAGCCACAAGGAAAGCTCCACATAGGACAGGAACCTTTCCCCAAACACATGGACCAGGAGAACAGAGGGACCAGGAGTGTTGCTGGGAAAACCTGGAAAATGTTCTTGCTTTTCACCAAAACAGCCCCACCTCTGAGATTTTGTCTTGAAGCCCTGAGGGGGTTTCCCTTCAGACAAAGGTGTCGTGGCCACTCCATCCAGGGAGCCCACCGAAGGGACAGCAGAATGTAACTGTGAGGCCACAAGCGCAGAAATCACCAGAGAGGGGGCAGAGGGGTCTGGGAGAGCGGCGGGTGGCCGGCAAAGTGGGGGGCCAAGTGTGAGCTCACGCTCCGCTGGAGGCTGGGGGGCCGTCAGAGGCCACCCTGAGCAGAGCCACCGATGTAGGAACTGGAGCCCAGCCCCGCTGGTGGCTCAGCTGGTAAAGAATCCGTCTGCAGTGCGAGAGACCTGCATTCAGTCTCTGGGTTGGGAAGACCCCCTGGAGAAGGGAAAGGCTGCCCACGCCACTCTTCTGGCCTGGAGTATTCCATGGACTGCATAGTCCATGGGGTCACAGAGAGTCAGACACAACTGAGCGACTTTCACTTGTTTCCCCTGTCCAGCCACAGATCCCCCGCTGGCCCACACAGCAGAGGACAGGCTCTCTTTCTGGGGTGCACAGGCCATGGAGGGCCTGGCCTCCCCGAACATGGCTGGAGCCAAGTGATGGCCTGACCTGACCTGAGGGGTCCAGCTAGGCTCTCATCCTGAACACCCCAGCTCCCAGGACACTGCCCGAGGCTTAAGGCCCGGGGCCAAGGAGACAAACCAGCCCTCCTCCTGAGAAAGGGGCCCCAGGCCCTGGTGTGGGGGTCCTTTCATCAGGGACCAGCCCATCACCTCCTCCATCCAGCGGGCCCGGCACTCAGCAAGGCCTCCTCAGGGACCCCCTGAAAATGAAAGTGAAGTCACTCAGTCGTGTCTGACTCTGTGACCCCGTGGACTGTAGCCCACCAGGCTCCTCCATCCATGGGATTCTCCAGGCAAGAATACTGGAGTGGGTTGCCATTTCCTCCTCCAGGGGATCTTCCCCACCCAGGGATCGAACCCGGGTCTCCCGCATTGCAGGCAGACGCTTTACCGTCTGAGCTACCAGGGAAGCCCAAGGACCCCCTGGCCCCATTCACTTGCCTCACTCTTTAGCTGCCAAAGGCTGGAAGATACATAAGGAAACACCTGTTAGGTTAGAAGTATGGCGGGGAACAGAGAGAATACAGGGTACTGAAGGAATTTTTTAAAGCAATAATCACTTCTGATATTGATAAGAAATGATATTGCACCTGTGAAAAACCTGAAGGGTACCCTCTGGGAGAAGCGGGCAGCAGGGATGGGGTGTCTGCTGTCCTGTGAAACCACCGTGATCGAAACCTGGGCACTGCAGCTGGGTGTGGCCGTGAACGCTACGGCCAGTGAGCTACAGAGACGATGTCTGCCGCTTCCGGGTGGCGCCCACTTCTGCATCCTGCTGCGTGGGACGTAGACCAAGCAGCGGGTCAGCTGCAGACCAAAGGAAGGTAATCACGGGGGAGGCAGAACGAGAGAGAAGGAACCTGTGTCCTTGGAGGGCCGCAGGGAGCAGAGACATCTTCGTAGCCTGGGACCCCTTGTCTTTTGGACTACAACATAAAAGAGAAAAGATTTTTGTGTCTGCCACGGTCACTAAGGTATCTCTGTTACATCCAGCCAAGCCAGTATTCTCAATAATACTGTATGTGAAAAAACTGATGAGTGGCATTAATAACTTAGCCTGGAAAAAAATACGAGGCACTTTCATCACCCTCAATCGCCTTCTGCTGGCTGTTTAATCAACCCCACCCTCAACCCCCGCGAGGCCACTTTTCTGATTTCTGCTCCTCCTGAGTTACCTTTTGCTGAGTGTCATACAAACGGAACCAGTGCGTTTCCCAGCTGGCTTCTTTCGCGTCGTGTGACACACTCGGGCTCCGTCTGTGGTGCTGTGTGGCTTTGGTCGGTCCCCCTTTTCTGCCACGTGCCCTTTGCACAGACGGATCACCATTCGCTGGGTCACTTGCCCACTGAAGAGCATTTGCGTTGTTCCTCGTTTGGGGCAGTGAGGAATAACGCCACTCTAAATGCTCGTGGACATTTAGGACACTTAGGGACCTTAAGGGAAGGTAGCTTTTTATTTCTCGTGGGTGTCTCTCGAGGAGCTGAATGTCTCGTTGTAAACCTCTATTAAGCATCCCATAAGAAGCCACCACACTGCCTTCCAAGGTGACTTGCAGCTTTGACTCCCACCTGCCGTGAACCAGGACTCCTGTTTCTGCACGCCCTCACCAGCACTGGGTATTGGCAGTATTTTTCGCTTGTTTTGATTTTTAGCCTTTCCACTGGTCTCCTATGGTTTTAATTTGCATCTCCCTGATTCACTAGTGACGTTGAGTGTCTTTTCATGCACTTATTTGTCATCCATGTATATTCTTTAGAGAAGCATCTATTCAAATCTTCTGCCCATTTTTAGATCCTTTGCCTACTTATTATTGAATTTTGAGACTTAGCTACATATTCTGAATGTGCGAGTCTTTTTCAGAATATGGTTTGCAAAGATTTCCAGCTTGTGGCTTGCCTTTTCCTTTTCTTAACAGTATCTTTCATAGAGGAGTTCTTAATTTCGAAGTTCAGCTTACTGGGTTGTTTTTTCTTTTTTGGTCTGTGATTTTTGATATCACACCTAAGTTTTCACCAAATCCAAGATCATAAAGATACACGCTCCTATGCTTTCAACTGGAAAGTTTTCTGTTATTCCTGTGTGTGTGCTCAGTCACTCAGCTGTATCTGACTCTTTGTGACCCCATGGACCATAGCCCACCAGACTCCTCTGTCCATGGAACTTTCCAGGCAAGAATTGCAGAGAAGGTTGCCATTTCCTCTTCCAGGGGATCTTCCCAACCCAGGGATAGAAGCTGTGTCTTCTGTATTGCAGGCGGATTCTTTACCTGGTGAGTTGTCTGGGAAGCCCTCTGTTATTCCTACAGCTATTTAAAGTTAATTTTAAGAGCTTGTTGGGACTAAGGAAGCAATGAAGGAAATAAAATGGGAGGGGGAACAAATGAGCCATTATCAAGTAGAGAAGAACTGGAAAGCCACGCAAATTTTCTGGATGGCTTAGCTTGTGGGAGTGCTAGCCGTAATGCTAGGAAGATGCAATTAAAGCCGAATTCATAAAATCATTTCTGTAGGGCAAACATATTCAGAAAATCAGAAAGCAAACCAGTAAAATTATGAAATTTCTTTAAGCCACTGAAAACAAGGGGCAGATATGGGAATGCATTGGAGAGTGGCCTTTTCTTGACACCCACTGGTCACTGTACTGGTACGTTGTTGGTCTGGGCGCGTCACTGGCAGGGAGGGGTATGCAGAGACCCTTTACGGTACTGTCAGCAGTTGCTTCCAGAGCAGAGATGGGAAACCTCCTCATTTCATCACAGGAAACTCTCGGGAACCAACCATGATGGACGCGCACACGTGCGGACAGTGACTTGGTGCTTTTTTAAAAAGTTCTGAGTTGGAGGCCGAAAAATAAGATACATAAATGTCTTTAAAGTTTAAATCACAAAAGTAGGGGGTGGGAATCTCATTGGATCACCACTTCCCAGAAAAAAGAAACCAGTTCCACGGCGTTTAACAAATGCAGAGACTGAAAATGTGGGACAGAGGGAGGGGAGAGAGAAATGGGAAGAAAAATCCGAGACAAAGACGACGGGAAGACGGATGCAGGATTGGGAAGAGGGAGGGAAGGGGGAACCGAGCCCAGTGGGAGGAAGGAGCAGAGACGGTGTTCACATCAGACCCAGGGACACAAGGCCCTCCCAGCAGCTTTCCTCAGCAATTTATTATGGGTTATCCGCGCAAGCCCCAGTGAAGGTGTTGGTTGCTCGGTCGTGTCCGACTGTTTGTGACCCCATGGACTGTAGCCTGCCAGGCTCCTCTTTCCATGGGATTCTCCAGGCAGGAATACTGGAGGGGGTTGCCATTCCCTTCTCCAGGGAATCTTCCCGATCCAGGGATTGAACCAGAGTCTCCCGCATTGCAGGCAGATTTTTTACCGTCTGAGCCACCAGGGAAGCCCATAAGATACTTTCTATAAATGCTAAGATTTGGGATCTGGATAAGGGGACGATTTAGGTTCTAGAGATTTATTTTGCAAGTGCACGCGTCATCCAGGCCTGGATCGATGTCCCTGGGTGATCGGCACTCACCCCATCGCATAATGTCTGTTTTCGGGGGTCTTCAGAGCGTAGCCGACTCAATGGACGTGAGTGAGACAGCGGAGGACGGAGGAGCCTGGCGTGCTGCAGTCCGTGGGGTCGCCAAGAGTCAGACACGACTTTAGCAAGTGACCGAGAGCATTCCCAGCGGGACGGCTTCGTTCCGTAAGGTCTGGAGGTGGGGCTGGAGACCCGCCTCCACGTCAGGAGGAAACAGTGGTCCCACTTCACACCCAGCTTTGGTCTCATTAAGGGGAGTTCAGGGGGCGGCGCCCGGAGAGCCCTGATCCTGCGCAGCTCACAGCGGGGCCCCGCCTGGCCGCGGGAGCTCCCGCCGTTTGCGTCAGGACACTGCCCTCTGCTGCCCGCGGGGCGAATGGCAGGCATCCCCACAGCCCAGGAAAGGCAGGACCCCCAGGACCCCAGGTCCACGGCCCAGGAGGCAGGTCCACCTTCCCAGCACACCGAACCCCCCAGACGGGAGGGTGGACCCAGCTCCGCACCACCTCCAGGCTGTCCCCCTGCAATGGCCTCCCTGAAGGCAGAAGCCAAAGACGCTTCCCTGTGAGGCGGCCGTGGGTGTAGAATGAATGAGTGAGTGAATGAATGCATGAGCAAGTTAACACGAGGATGTGACGCAAAGCCCCTGGCGCCCCCCCCTCCCCCGGTGGTTTAGTCACCAAACGCTGTCCAGGTCTTGCGACACCGTGGATCGTAGCCCGCCAGGCTCCTCTGTCCATGGGATCCTCCAGGCAAGAATACTGGAGTGGGTTGCCATGCCCTCCTCCAGGGGATCTTCCCGACCCTGGAATCGAACCCTTGTCTCCTGCACTGCAGACAGATTCTTTACTGCTGAGCCTCTAGCAAAGCCCTGGCACTAAAGGACAGAAGAGTTTCAATTCAACCAAGTTTAAAAACTGATAACAACATCCATTGACCCATTTCCTGCACTTCCGAGAATGAAATCTAAAGAACCAATACTAAATATTCACAGGTATTTGCATAAAAATATCGCTATACTGACAAGCAGGGGTCCAGGGAACACCAGGGGGCCCACTCAAGTGCCCTCCTGTGGGGTGGGGGCGGAACAGTAGGCTGCTGTTAAAAATGATGATCAAAAAGACTTAAAATATGGGGGAAGGCAGGATCCAAAGTTGTATCTATAATTTAATGAAAATATATTAAAATTACATGTGACAATTAGCTAAGCTGACTGCTTAGGAGGGAGAAGAGTAAACTGTCCTCCTTTCCTCGGCCTCCCAGCTCCTGCAGGAACTCCTCTGTGTGGACGGGTAACTGGGGGGTTGGTAAATCAGTGTCTTTAAGATGCGTGGCCCCAGGACGGTCACAGCCTGGACCAGGCCCTCGACTACAAGACCGGGGAGCCCCATTCCGGGGGGAAGGGGGGCTGGGGAACAAGTTCCGAGAGGCTGAGCTGCCTCTGAGTCGCTGAAGGAGGTTGTCGCTGTCACATGCAGGACCCCTTTGTGACCCTCGCGTTCAGGGGCCATGCCCCAGTTCTGTCCTGATGCGGGTCAGGAAGCCACCACTGTGGGTCTGTGCTGCTGGGAGGCTACGGGGGACGGGGAGGCTCGAAGCCCAGGGCCAGGCATCCCCCCAGCCACCGGAATCACCACCCCAGGGACTCACTTGCCAGGTTCGGGGGCCCACAGAGAGGGGCAGCGTCCCCAGCACGGAAGGAGGCCAGCCTTCCACAGGGAGGGTGGCTCGAGGCTCTCAGGGCAGAGAGCAGTCACTCTCTGAGCTGGCTTCTCCCCGAATCCATCAAAATGGGTTTCCATTCTTGCTCAAGAGTCACCAAAAGACAGTGATAAGGTTCAGTTGTTTCAAAAACAACCTCCCCACCCAAAATAGCCTCCCCAGCACCACTCCGCAGGTCCACCTCCCCAGCACTACCACCCCCAAGACAGGAGGGTGGAACCAGCCTCACAGCAGCTCTGGGCTGTCCCCCTGCAATGGCCTCCCCGAAGGCAAGAGCCAAAGAGGTTCCCTGTGAGGCGGCCGTGGGTGTGGAATGAATGAGTGAGTGAATGCATGAGCAAGTTAACACAAGGATGCGACGCAAAGCCCCTGGCGCCCCCTCCCTGGTGGTGGTGGTTTAGTCGCTAAACCGCATCCAGTTCTTGCGACCCCGTGGACCGTAGCCTGATTGAAGCCGCTCTGCGGGAAGTGTCTGTGAAGTCTGGGCCCCATGACACCCATCAAGGGTCACGCCCAGCAGCCTGGCTGAATGGCCATTGGCTGACCAAGACCCCAAGCCGGGGGCTCCCTCCATCCTGCCTCTCGGGGAGAAGCCTCGTGGGAGGCATGGCGGGTGGAGGGTTGGCTCCAGGCTGTGTCTTATGTGGGTGCTCAGTCAGGGGGCCATGCTGCGGCCACAGGGGAGGGGCAAGCCGGCCGGACCCAGGAGAGGGTCACATTCAAGGCCCCCTCGGCCACCTGCCCAAAGGAGGGGTGGGCTGCCTCTGCCCCCCTGCCGCCTGAAAGGCCCTTCCCAGCCTCAGAGTCACCGCAGGGCCAAGAGAGAGGGTCTCCCACAAGAAGCCCACCGACCAGCAGCGCCTCCTCACAGGAAGACCAGGCAGTAAGGGAAGGCAGGCTGGCGGAGGCCACGGGGAAGCTCCAGGGCCCATCGACCGAGCAAGGGCTCCTCCAGGGCGCCCGGGGGCAAGCCTCCCACACCCCAGCATGCACGCAGCACCCCCGGATTTACAAAGGTGGCTGTGAGGAGAAAGCAAAGGAGTGGATCTGAAATGTCTGCAGACAGGCATCGCGGCCTGGGGCCGCAGACCCCACATCCTTCCCCCAAGGGAGAGCGAGGGAAGAACCAAGGTGAAGAAGAAAGATGCAGACAGTGTTTGAAGTGATGATTAATCAGGGGAAAGGGACAGGGTGGGGGAGGGAACAGGAGGCTGGTTGCACTTTACCAAAGTGAAAGGGACAGTCTCTCTGGGAAAATGAGATCTGGGCAAAACTCTAACGAGACGAGGGAGAGGCCACCCAGAAACCTGCAGAACGTTCCAGGCAGAGAGGAAAGCAGGTGCCAAGGCCCTGGGGCTGCAGGAGCTGCTAGGGAGTGAGGAAGATGAGGAAGAGGGGAGCCTGGAGGGTGAGGAGGGAGGCCGGAGGGATGCAGGGAGAGGCAGGGCAAGGTCTGGTGGCCACGGGGAGCTCAGGTTTTGGGCCAAGTGTGAGATGGGGGCCTTAGGTGGGTTTTGAGCAGAAAAGTGACCCAGGTGTCTTGAGACATCTAGGACCAGGGTGGGGAGAGGGTGTTGTGTATTGGTCGGTCACAGACCACCTAAGTGTCCATCCCAGCCCAGGCTGAGAGCCAGAGAAGAACAGGAAGGTGCTGGCCCCAGCAGAACCGGCTCCAAGCAGGGGAGGCCAGAGGTAAAAGTTCAGTTCCCAGAGCAAAGCTGGTCAGGGCCGGGCAGACACCAAGCAGAGCTGGTCAGGTGGAAGGCACGGAGACAGAACTGGGTCAGAACCCAGAGATCGCGGAGCCCAGGGCAGGTCCAGCCAGAGGAGAGGGGCTCTGAGCTCAGAATCAGGGCCTCGGGGCCTGGAGGGATGGGTGGCTGGCTGGATGCTGGGGGAAAGCTGCAAGACACCCCCAGGCCCAGCAGAAGGGAGACTGCCATTCTCTCTGGGGTCCTCAGGGCACAGGCAAGACCCCAGGGCTTGTCTGATGTGCCTGGGGAGCCTAACAAATCTGCTCACCCTCACAGCAGCTCACAACTGAACACACTTATTATCTCAGCGCTCTAGAGGCCAGAGTCTGACAAGGTCCGTCTGGGCTAGAATCCAGGTCTCCGCAGGCCTGGCCCCTCCTGGAGGCTCTGGAGAGAACTGGCTCCCTCCGCCTTCTGGCCTGAGAGGCATCCCCTCCCCTGGGTCATGCCCACCCCTCCATCCTCAAAGCCAGCCTTGGCTCTCAGGCTCTGCTGGCCCCCCGGGATGAGGCTGGGCCCGCCTGGATGGTCCAGGAAAGGCCAGCTGCTCATCAGCCTCCATCCCTGCCATACTCACCGGTTCAGCAGATCCAGGTGCAGACGTCTCTGGGGCCCACGCCCTGCCAGCCCCGGGGCTGCTCTCCAGGTGGGTCTGAGATGGGGAGGGGACAGAGACCAAACCCACAGCAGGTGCATCTGTGGGCAGGGTGTGGCTCCAGCACAGCTGGAAGCAGCCCCTCTAGCGGGGCTGCAGCTGGGAGAGGGGACAGAGGAGGCAGCGGCAGGTCTGTCCCGGAGGCTGGTGCAAGTGGGTGAAGCAGACGCCGTCCAGGGTCGGTTGGCGGCGCCCGATACGGATGCGAAGAACCATTCGGAGCACACCTAGGAGGCACGCAGCAAGGTGGGAACCCAGGGAGAGGACCCGCTGGGCTCATGGGCAGCAGGCAGGGGAGGGCTGTGGGTGCCGTGGGCCCCTAGAGCACAGTCCGCACCACCCCGAGCACGGGCACCTCCGTCCATCACCAGCGAGGAAAGGGGGCCGCCACCTGCAAACAGGAACGAGGGCCGGCGCGCCCAGCTTCGATCCGCCCAGACAGAGGATGCGGTGTTCACAGAGACGGAATAAGCAGAGGGCGGGGAGAGACACGTCTGCTACAAAGCCCGTCCCCGTGTTCCGAGCCGGGTGCATGGTGTGATTGGACACTGAGCTCGGCCCTCTCCCACTCCCCCCAGGACTGAGCTGACCTCAGACGACCACAGGCATGGCGGCAGGGGGCGGGGGACACTCCGCAGTCAGAGGCCGTCATCATGGCCATTCAAGTCCAAGGAATAATGACCAATAGCCGCAGGGGGCAAGTTTTTCAAAAAATGTTTCAACTTTGTGCAACAAACAGTGATCCCGGGAGGAGTGAAGGCTCCAGAAACACAGGAGCATCTCAGTGGGTTTGCAGGCCCCCGTGGGTGGCGGGGACAGAGTGGGGATGAGCGAGAAGTCCAGGCTGCGGCCCAAGGACCTGAGGGTGGGCCTCCGGCCCTGCGAACGCTGAACCATCGGCAGCTTCCAGCTTTAGGACGGGGGCCGCCAGTCAGGATTCTCCAGAGAAACAGAGCCAGCAGGACAGAGGTGTGTGTACCTAGAGACGGAAGACTGATAGATAAATAGATAAGTAGGTGGAAGGGAGCCGGGGGAGAAAAAAGAAGACAAATTTGAAGTGCTCAGCTCACAGGATACGGGAGGCTGGCAGGTCCAAAATCTGCGGAGCAGACATAGCCTGGAGCCCCCGCGGAAAGGCGTCTGTGGGCAGGAGCCCCTCCCTTGGAGATGTCAGTCCTCTTCTTAATGCCTTCATCAGATTGGGGGAGCCGGCCCCCCAACACACACACACACAGAGCATAATCTACCTAAATCTACTGATATAAATCTTCATCTCATCCAAGGCATACCTTCATGCAACACCTAGAATAACATCCGCCTAAACACCCAGGTACCAAGGCCCAGCCAAGCTGACAGTACCATCATGACGGTACCCTCACAGGGCCCGTGGGTGACTGCACCCCTAATGGGAAGGGCCAGGGAGAGCCAGCATCTCTCTCCAAAGGCCAAGAGGGCGTGCGGAGCTAGCGCAGCTCCCAGGAAGGCGGATGAGGCCGGGCCGCACGTGGTGCGTCCACGTGGAGAGGAGTTCCCCGATGCGCAGATGAATTCGTCTTGTTAAAAATCTTCCACACGAGCGGGTAAGTGCAATGCCGCTTGAGTCAGAATCCTAAAGCAATCTTGCCCGTTTTCTTTGCTTAAAGAAGCAAAATGGTGTGTAAAATCACACGGAAGAAAGATGTCTGAAAATAGCTGAGAACGTTTTTTTTTTTAATCGTGAGATGGGAATCGACCTTTTCAGCTACGAAAACTTCCAGCATCACCAGGCAATCCTGACCACAGGCCTGAACCCAGGAACCCGCAGGAGGAGCAAGGGCCCAGCAGAGCGGCGGAGGCTGGTCCAGATCCCGCCGGGAAGGCGGGCTGGGGCGGGAACAGCGGCTGGACGTGAGACGCCGGCATCACTGGAACCAGGGGGAGAAATGCAGACCCTGTGCCCACCGGGGTAAAAACCCACTCCACATGGATGGAGATGTGAGTGGACAGGGTGAGAATAGGAAGAGATGACTAAAAACGACATTTCATCCTCCAAAGAGGAGAGACCTTCCCCCTTAAGACAACTAATCTGGAAACCATAAAGGAAAGTACGACAGTTTAACAAGTGTATAGCAGTTTTTCTTTTAAAATATTTTTACATATCTTATCACATCATTATTTTCACCTTTTTTCTTGTGCAGTTTACATACAGATAAAATGCATGAAGTTTATATGTATAGTTTAATCAATAATTATAAAGAAAATTCATACACCTATCACCCAGATAAATAAACTACTCCTAAACAATAAAAGCAGATGCTAAAAAATAACTGTCAGCTCAAAATAACAGTGGCAAGAGTGTGTGGGGTGATTACGGTGAGTGGAGAGATGAAAGGAAGGCAGGCACGGTCAGGGGCTGGGAACAGGGAGCGGGGAATGCTCTGCTGGGAGGTGCTGGACGGCAGGTAAAGAGGTAAGGTGCTATTTGAAGGCAAACTCTGATTTGTTAAAAATGTATATTAAGAACCCTGGGGCAACCACTAAGAAATTTCTTAAAAGAAGGAAGGTTGATACTCTAAGAGTGGAGATAAAACAGAATCGTACAAAATGGTCAGTGAAAACCAGAGCAGGTAGGAAAAGTGTGAAGTCACTCAGTCGTGTCCAACTCCTTGCAACCCCATGGACTGTAGCCCGCCAGGCTCCTCTGTCCATGGAATTTTCCAGGCAAGAATACTGGAGTGGGTTCCCATTCCCTTCTCCAGGGGATCTTCCCAACCTGGGGATCGAACCCGGGTCTTCCGCACTACTGGCAAACTCTTTACCATCTGAGCCAAGTGGGAGGAAAAAAAAAAAGAATAAAGGCAAGAAAAAGAAATGAGTTAAAAATGGTAGGTATTAGTATTAGTTCAATAATATCAAATCATTTAAAATGTGAATGGTCTAAACACATCAATTAAAAGCAGAGATGGTCAGAGTGACTTTTTATAAAACGAAGCCTGACTAGCTATTGACTACAGTAAACCCACTTTGAATAGAAAGACAAGGATAGGTTAAAAGTGAAGAGGTGGAGAAAGATGTACCACGAATCACTAGTCAGAAGAAAGTTAGATCGGCTCTATTTATTCAGATTTCATTCCCCAGTGGCTCAGATGATAAAGAATCTGCAGGCAATGCAGGAGACCCGGGTTTGATCCCTGGGTAGGGAAGATTCCCTGGAGAAGGGCATGGCAACCCACTCCAATATTCCTGCCTGGAGGAGCCCATGGACAGAGGAGGCTGGTGGGCTACAGGCCACGGGGCCACAAATTTCAGAACCGGGAGAATGATCAGGGACAAGGAGAGGCATTACATAATGACAAAGAGTCGGTTCTCCAGGGCACACGACAAACCTAACAATGAAGCATCAGAACATGTGAGACCAACGCTGGCAGAACCAAAAAGAGAAACTCGGGATTCCAGTGTGATAGATGGAGGCTTCATCACCACACCTCCGCACCCGACGGGTCCGGCCGGCGGAAAGCAGCCAGGACACAGCTGACCCCAACAGCGCCCTCAGTCACCTGGGGGCTGTCTCACCCAACGGCGGCATCACGCACGCCCCTCACACCAAGAGAATGACAAAGGGCATTCTTACCTGCCTACCAGCAATGAACAATTAGAAACTGGAATTTTAAAAACAGCTCCAAAACACTGAAATCCTTAGGTGCATATTTGAATAAGAAGGAACTGCAGGATCCGTCTTCTGAAAACTGCAGACACTAATGCGAGAAATCAAAGATTTAAAGGAGCGCAGAGATATTTGTGCTCACGGCCAGAAGACTTTGTGATACTTAAGTCATCGAGTCTTCCCAACTTGATCAAGACGTTCAATGGGATTGCAAAGTCACTTGGTAGATATTGACAAACTGATTATAAAGTTTTCGTGGAGAGGCAAAAGACCCAAAATTGGCCACTCTGAAGAAGGAGGACAAATGTGAAAGTCTCACTCTACCCAATTTCAGGAACTACTGTAAAGTCACAGTAATCAACACAGCATGGTTTTGGCAAAAGAACAGACACACAGACCAACGGACTGAATAGAGGCCCACATAAACATGGTTAGTTGATGTTTTTAACAAAAGTGAAAAGGCAATTCAAAGGAGAAAATATAGTCTTTTTAAGAATGGAACAATGGTGCCCACATGCAAAAAAAAAAAAGGAAAAAAACCTACACACAGACTTGACTTCTAATGGGAGCTGGATTTCTCTTTGGCATGGTGAACCTCTTCTGGAAGTAGATGGCTTTGGTTTCCTCATCTGTAAAATATAGGGTTTATCTCCTAGGAGAACTACAAGGGTTAAAAAGCATCCACGTTGGGCACTGAGCATATTCTCTTACACAGAACAGTTCAGTTCAGCCACTCAGTCATGTCCCACTCTCTGCAACCCCATGGACTGCAGCACGCCAGGCCTCCCTGTCCATCACCAACTCCTGGAGCTTGCTCAGACCTGTCCATTGAGTCAGTGATGCCACCCAACCATCTCATCCTCTGTTGTCCCCTTCTCCTCCCGCCTGCAGTCTTTTGCAGCATCAGGGGCTTTTTCCAGTGAGTCAGTTCTTCACATCAGGTGGCCAAAGTATTGGAGTTTCAGCTTCAGCATTGGTCCTTCCAATGAATTCAGGACTGATTTCCTTTAGGATGGACTTGTTGGATCTCCTTGCAGCCCAAGGGACTCTCAAGAGTCTTCTCCAACACCACAGTTCAAAAGCACCAATTCTTCCATGCTTACACAGAACACCCCTCAGTAAATCAGCTGCCATCACGGTTACTGTCTCATCCTTTATATATGCAAGCAGAGAAGCCTCTTTTGACGAGACAAGGAAAAACTTAATTGTCCTAAAAGGATTTTTTAAATTATTTGTTGATAGACATATTTTCCCTTATTGTGATACCCACGTATTTTCAATTAAGAGCAAGCAACAGAAATGAGTTAATAAATAAATGAAACAATCGTGGACACTTTGCTGTCTCTGGAGGTTAAGTCTCTGCCGTGAAATGAAATAAGGAACAGAAGAGGGGCCTGCAGAGACAGAGGCCACTTTGTGGCAAAGGCCGCCTCCAGGTGCCAAATGCCAGACGCCCTGAGCCCGCGGGGGATTGCTCCCGGCCGGAAGGAGGCAGGACCTGGCAGAAGGCCCTGGGGCGTGGGCAGCCAGAGCTCGGATGCTCCCCTGGGGCCGCTGCCACCTGCCTGAGCTCCCGGGTGCCCACCAGCTGCTCCGGGACCTTCCAGGCTGGCCTCTGTCTGCAAGCAGGGCGTGTGGGCCTTCTTAATGAGAAACTCCTGCTGGCAGACTCTCCAGGGCTGGGCCTGGGGTGGAATGGCACCTGGTGCTCAGGATGGAGCCCGAGGCCTGCCTGCTGGCAGGTCCTCGGAGGCTGAGGGCTCGGCAGGAGAGCTGCCCCTGCTGTCCCTTGACCTGAGGGCACTGAGCCCGTGATCACCCCCAGGACATCGCCGAATCCTGCCCACTCCTGAAAGGGTCACGGAAATGCTGCCAGCTGATCCACCATCACCCACGGGCCCCCAAGGGGTGCAGAGCATGGGGAGGCCTGAGAAGAGGCCAGAGCTGGGGTGCCCTGCAGCAAAAGCACTTCTCATCACCTGCCCGTCACACCAGGGCAGGGCAAGGCCCGGGGGCTGGCAGTGGCCGCTCTGGGGAGTGAGTGATGAGAGAGGGTCTGTGGCCCGACCCCCGGCCCGCGGGCCCCACGTCCTGGGCAGACCCTACAGGGCCGGGCTGGCCACGACACCCATCCCCGGGGGTCAGAGAGCCACAAATGGCTTTGTCAATCGCCAAGAGCTAAATGCGTGTCAGGGCGGTTAGTATCACTGCTCCTCATCAGACTAACCAGCCATATTCCATGATCACAAAGTCTCTCTGCGAAGAGCAGGTCGGGACACGAATGCTCATTAAGAATTCCAAGTGACTTTACACGGTTCTGCTGACCTTTGCATGAATTCTTGCTTTTTCTCCCCTCATTAAATCCTATTCCTGGAGCCCTTATTAGCTCCCCGGTCTCTCCCCTGATTAAATAATGACCCAAGATCACTGACGTCAGTGTCTCCCATTCTCCTCACACGGCAACCCACGGCACCCCCACTTTGGACACAGCCAGCTTTGCCGCGAGTGCTGGTCGGTTACCAGGCACTTCTCCATCACCCTGTTTGTATGCACAGACCGTGCCTCTCACACCAATTATGAAAAGCTTGCAACTTTCAGGGGGAGAAATTCACTTTTACAAATAATTAGGTTGGGGTTTGATGTTCCCTGCAGGAAAAGGGCCCTCATGACTCCCACTCCATCAGCCAAGTCCTCAGAAGCTTGGGACACCACAGGGAGATATTCTCTCTGACAGCACAGAGGAGGCCCTTCTGCTTTCTTCCTCTGAACTGAGCCGAGGCCACTCTGATAGGTGGGCACCCACGCGCGCTGCGACAGAGTGTCTGTCCTCCGGCAGCTCCGGCCCTTTGTACACCAAGTGTCTATCAACTTAGACTAGAAAGACTTCCCTGATTCCTTACTGGGGCAAGCACTGCAGTGTAGGTTTCCAAGGGTTTGAAGTTTAAGGTGGGTCCACAACAACAACAACAAAAAACACTACACAAACCAAAAGAAGACTCTTGAGAGTCCCTTGGACTGCAAGGAGATCCAACCAGTCCGTCCTAAAGGAGATCAGTCCTGGGCGTTCACTGGAAGGACTGATGCTGAAGCTGAAACTAATACTTCAGCCACCCGGTGCAAAGAACTGACTCCTGGAAAAGACTCCAATGCTGAGAAAGATTGAAGGCGGGAGGAAAAGGGGACGACAGAGGATGAGATGTTCGGATGTCATCACTGACGTGATGGACATGAGTTTGAGTAAACGTCGGGAGTTGGTGATGGACAGGGAGGCCCAGGGTGGTGCAGTCCATGGGGTCACAAAAAGTCGGACACGACTGAGTGACTGAACTGAACTGAACTGAATGCAAACCAATTCGAAAGTGTGCAACAGTCTCAAAAAGACATTTCTCAGGAAAAAAAAAAAAAAAAAGACCAATAGCAAATAAGTACATGAAACGATGCTCAGCATTACTTATTATTCAGTTCAGTTCAGTCGCTCAGTCATGTCCGACTCTTTGCGACCCCATGAATCGCAGCACGCCAGGCCTCCCTGTTCATCACTAACTCCCGGAGTCTACCCAAACTCGTGCCCATCGAGTCGGTGATGCCATCCAGCCGTCTCATCCTCTGTCGTCCCCTTCTCCTCTTGCCCCCAATCCCTCCAGCATCAGGGTCTTTTCCAATGAGTCAACTCTTCCCATGAGGTGGCCAAAGTATTGGAGTTTCAGCTTCAACATTAGTCCTTCCAATGAACACCCAGGACTGATCTCCCTTAGGATGGACTGGTTGGATCTCCTTGCAGTCCAAGGGACTCTCAAGAGTCTTCTCCAACACCACAGTTCAAAAGCATCAATTCTTCGGTGCTCAGCTTTCTTCACAGTCCAACTCTCACATCCATACATGACCACTGGAAAAACCATAGCCTTGACCAGATGGACCTTTGTTGGCAGAGTAATGTCTCTGCTTTTTAATATGCTATCTAGGTTGACCATAACTTTCCTTCCAAGGAGTAAGTGTCTTTTACTTATTACTAGGGAAATGCAAATCAAAGTACAATGAGATACTCATTAGAATGGCTATCATCAGAGGGGGGGGAAAAACAAAATAGAAAACAGGAAGTTTAGGGAGGTGTGGTGAAACTGGAAACTTTGTGCATTATCAGCAAGAATGTAAAATGGTGCAGCCTTTGGGGAAAACAGTATGGCAATTATTCCAAAAAATCTAAAATGGCATTACCATATGAACTAGCAACTCCACTTCTGAGTATAGACCTAAAAGCATGGAAAGCAAGGACTCAAACAGGTATCTGTAGACTCGGGTTCACAGCAGCCTGATTCACACCCAGGGAAAGGCGGAAAGAATCCCAGCACCCATCAGGGGACAAGCAGAGAAGGGAGTGCGGTCCATCCACATCACAGGACACCGTCCAGCCTCCAAGGAAAGGAGGTTCTGACACGAGCTGCAGCCTGGGTGAACCCTGAGGACCGCAGGCTACACACGCTCCGTCAGGGACCCTGTGTGATGCCAGCTCACCAGGTGCACGAACAAGCCTGACGCTAGAGGCAGAGAGGAGAGCAGACGTTCCCAGCACTGGGGGATGGGGAGGAAGGGAGTGCTTGATGGGGACAGAGTTTCTGTTTGGGAAGATGAGACACTTCCTGAGACAGAACTCGAGATGGTTACACAATGTTATGCATAAACTTTAATGCCACTGAACTGCATATTACATGCATTCACCACACTTTTTAAAAAGGAAAAGCAAAATGCACTTTTTTAAAAGTTCAAGGCCCATGCCCTGACAGCCCCTAGGCCAGCCTGGGCAGGCTGAGACAGGCCGGGACCTGGGACCCTGAGCCGCAGTCCTGGTGCCTGGACAGATATCTCCTCGAGCAACAGATACAAAGAAACTATAAAGGCCAAAAAAAATAACTTCTTGCATGGGCAGTTGGGACAAATTCTGGACAAAAGAAACTAAAGGGCCAAAAAACTCAACTGCCACTTCTGAAGAGGCTGGAAGCAAAAGCAGGGCACTGAGCAGGCCCCCTGCACATGACACTGAAGGGGCAGGCAAGCCACCTGAGCCCGCGCGGGCCCGGACACCCCCACCCCACCCCACAGGAGGGACCGGCTCCCCGCCCTGGGGGGTGAGGAGCAAGGGGGCCACTCCCCGATGCTGCAGGGCCTCCAGTAAATCCTTGCCTGACCTTCTGTGTGGCCTCGAGTCGATTTCTGTTGACCAGGGAGACCAAGGAGCCTTTCCATATCAGAACAGCAGCCCAACTAGTCTGACGAGACAAACAGTCCTGCCCAGAGGCTGTGAGCGGCGCTGTCAGCCCTGGGAAGAGGGGAAGCCTGCAGGTGAGTCTGCACCATCTGCCCAGAGCCCCTGAGTCCTGAGAAGACACTCTTCAAGCCAGCCTCAGGAAAGAAGGAGCATCACTAATGTTCTAACAATAATAAACTGAAACTTTAACTTAATTCTATTGAAACTATCCCATATTTATAACCCACCATATTTTGAGACTGCAGCAAAACAGACTTAGAGAGTTTCTGCTGTGACTTCTCAGATTCTGTCCTTTCAGGCCACAGAGCAGACTTGGAGACCCAAGGCTGCCCTTTCACATAAACGGACAGCAGGGTGCTTTGTGGTCTGAAAAAGCCTCTGTCTGAGATGTTGAAAAGGTTCTGTACCCAGCCTGAAGACCTAAGCAGGAGACCCATTTGAACTCTTTAAAGCAACATGAAAATAGATGAACAGCAAAAAGCCTTCCAAACAGGTCTTTGGACCCTAAGCCCTGGTAGATGAGTTGGCTTCCCCATCCCCCACACAGAGCAATGCAGTTGCTACCCTGGGGCTTTGGGAAGAAATGACTCTAGGTTTCTTGAGAAACTGAGGACAGATGGGATACAAGTCACCAGTGGCTCCCTGATATGAACCATTGTGAATTCTATCCTAAACCTACATTCATGAACGTGAGAAGATTTACAGCAGGAGTGGTCAATAGGAGAAAGATGGACTTGCCAAGAGGAGGCAGCACTGATACGGTGCCCCCTCATCCTCAAAGTCCTTCAAGATAGCCCGATCCTCCCAGCATGCACAGGGTAGCTAATACCCCACCCCCCGATCCTGGGTTTCTCCCAGCATGCACAGGGTGGCTAATACTGACCCGATCCTGGGATTCTCCCAGCATGCACAGGGTGGCTAATGCTCCCCCATCCTGGGATTCTCCCAGCATGCACAGCAGTGGCTGAACCCTCACTGGAGGTGGAAACGCAGGCCAGCTGCCCCAGAGGCTCCTGTGTTGTTGTTCAGTCACCTAGTTGTGTACGACTCTCTGCGACCCCGTGGACTGCAGCACGCCAGGCTCCTCTGTCCACCATCTCCCAGGGTTTGCTCAAATTCATGTCCACTGAGTCAGTGATGAAGACAGGGATGAACTCTAGGTCTCCTACTAGAGTTTATCACCCAATATGGTAACCATTAGTTACATAAGCTATTTCACTTAAATCTAAACTAAGCTTAAATAAAATTTAAAACTCAGTTCTCCAGCCACACTAGCCATATTTCCACAGCACCATGTGGCTAGTGACAACTTAGTGGCTAGTGGACTTGCCAGGTGGCTCAGTGGTAAAGAATCTGTCTGCCAAGCGGGAGACCTGAGTTTGATCCCTGGGTTGGGAAGATCCCCTGGAGGAGGAAATGGCTATCCATTCCAGTATTCTTGTCTGGGAAATTCCATGGATGGAGAAGTCTGGCGGGCTACAGTCCGTGGGGCCGCCCAGAGTCTGACGACTGAGCGACTAAAGAGCGGCAGCAGCGAAAGCACCGACAGTGCGGATCTAGAACAGCCCGTCCTGGCGTGAGCCGCTGTCTGCAGAGCTCTCCTAGAGGCGGCCACAGCCTCCGTCTGGGTGTGGAGGTCACCTCAAGGCTCAATTACATCACACCTACTCAGTGGCCCCCAAGCACTGAGCAATTCCAGAAGCAAGAGGAGAAACTCCAGAGGGCTCCCCCTCCTGCCCACGTGCTCAGTGGCTGTTTCTGGAATATTCCCCAGTGTGTGAGCAACAAATGAAACCACAGCCATGTTGGTGTCCCAGGAAAACAGAGGGCAGCTTGAGCAGCCTGGTTCCAGAGAATGGCATTGCCACCTCCCCTGCTGGGGCATCCTCTCAGGTGACAAAAACTCATATTTAGTAATTAAAGCTCCAGCATTATCCGTTTAAGGCATGAAGTTGACTTTTCACCTCCTAAAGCCTTCATAATTGCTCTTATTATTATGCCAGAATTTTATCTCAGTTGAAATTTTCTTTTTTTGCATCCTACTGTAAGTGTTAATAAGCTGTATTTAAGACCTCACCTTGCAATTATGTTGAGCAGACTAAATAAATCAACACTGGCACTTCGTCCATTTAAGGGAAAAACCTGAACTGCTGCTAACTTAACAAACATTTGGGAAGACAGAGCTGATGAACCTTTTAATGCCTCCAAAGTAAGCATATTTGATCTATGGTGATAAACATGGGGGTGGCATTACTGCAAAGTCCTGTGTCAGGGGGCAGGGGAGGTGAGTGGATGGGCCTCGTGCTGGACCCCAGGTGGGAGAGAAAGACGGGGTCACAGGAGAGGAAAAAGTAAGGGGATGCACTTGACAGGACCCAGCGTCCGGGGTTCAGAGACTCGCCTGCCTGTGCTTCTCCTTCCTGTTTAAGAGCCCGTGGGCTCATCAGAGAGCAGGCTTTTTTATTTTATTTTTATTTTTTTTCATGATTAAGAAGTTGAATATTTATTATTAAATTGTTTATTCTCCTGCAAGGCTGTTGCTTCACTGTATAAAAATAGCACCAGCAAACACAGTATATTGCAAAATTAAGACAGTAATATTCTTCACTGGACACTATACAACTAACAAACTTTTCTCCACTGGCAGTTATTTCTAGTGGGAAGATCATTTTGACCCAAATCCAAGGATAGCTGTAAGCAAGTTACAATGTCATATAAGGTATAAGATAACCAGGTTATCCTTGAATTCCATAATTTTTGTAATTAGTTTTATCAGAGATAATTTCAGGAATTCTGAATATTATAACTGGAGCCTAGCCTAAAAATCACAGGATGCTGTGGAAAAGATACACAGTGTTTATCTGAAGGCATTAGAAAGTTAAGGGGTATTTTCTTCAGGAAACATTGTTACAAGTAGTTTCTTTTGCTAAAAGTTGCTTTTTAAATATCTATCCACTAATTTAAGACAACTATGCTAGATTAAGTTGTTTCAAAGTAGTTTATTTAGGGGGTTCCATTTTCATTCCTCAATAGATTTTATGTATTTTTCATGTGTTTCTTCACTCATTAGTTCATCTAGTTCGGACGGTTACTGAATGTCATCTTGATCAGCCAACCATCTTCATAACAAGACTTGTTGACAAGCCCTGGATTTTCTGCTAGAGCTTTATTAATTTCAGTTACTTCTCCTGATAGAGGGGAATAGAGTTCATTAGCACCTAACTCCTCTTGTTTGTTCAACTTTGTCCCAACTTCAGGCAGACTACAGTAAACAACATCTCCCAAAGCTTCCTGTGCAAAATTGCTGATTCCCACTTTTCCAGCACCGTTTTCTGTTGTTACCCATTCGTGTTTCTCTGTGAATTTCCGCACCGACAGCAGAGCAGGGCCGGTGCGCAGCGCCCGGACGGCACCGCCCGCAGTGCCCAGGGCCGCGGCGAGCAGGGCGCGCGGGGTGCGGAGATGGCGCGCAGGCTGCCGACCGCGGCCCGCACGCTCCGCACCGCTTGCAGCGCCGTGTTCGCACGGGTCGAGAGCAGGCTTTTTTAAAGAGCTGCCCTGCTGCCCTCGAATCAGCAGTGTCCCGGAGAGGTCTGTGCGGGGGCCCTGCAGGCCCTCGGGTCTCCAGGGTGCCGCTTGCAGGGCACATCCCACAGCTCTGATCATTCCCAGTAAGAAGGTTTCTGTCTCCCCTGGCTATGACAGTGTGCGCGCTGCCACAGAGGAGGGCATGGCAACCCACTCCAGTTCTCTTGCCTGGAGAAGCCCTTGGACAGGGGAGCCTGGTGGGCTACAGTCCGTGGGGGAGCAAAGGGTCGGACACGACTGAGCACGCATGCATGAGCACTGCTAAGAGGGAAAATAAGCCCTAAGAGTAAAATCCAAATCGACTTCCAGACAAAAGTGTCAACACTCAGATGGTCACACCTCCAAATACCACCACCAAAGGCCTGAGCCGCTGAACCTGGGGAGTCCCTCCTGGCTGGTGGGCAGGAAGAAGAGGGGCTGGGGAGGCCTGCCAGGCACCAGGCCACATCCCCTCACCTGCAGGAGGCGAGGCCATCAGACGCTGAACTGCTCTCCCAGCATCATCCAGGGAGAAGCCACGGGGCCTGCCAACCATGCCAGGTGGCATGACACCTAACCCAAGGCTGCCTGAACTTTCTCCAAATTCAGAGGCTAGGAAGCTCACCACACCAGCGATCTCGAGTGTGACCCAGGGCTGCCCGCCACACGCAGAAAATATGCAAGTTTTATCCACTGTTTTGCAATTGCAATATTTCACTCTAGATACACTCTTGAAAAAGACCAGCAAAAATTCAGGACCCTGCACAGAGGCGGCGGGCTCCCCGCCCTTTAAATGAGGGGCAAGGGCGCCACCCAGTGGTGGTCCGCTCCCATCAACCGTTTGCAGTGGGATATGGTTCCCCAACCCAGGCTGAACCCAGGCCCAGGCAGTGGAGCGCCAAGTCCCAACCACCTGTCCCCCAGGGAATTCCCAGCATCTTCCTCCTAATTTTAATTATTTGGGTGCCCGGAACATCCGCACACCCTACCCAGCACGCACATCCGGCCGGAAGTGTCCAGGGGAGCCAGGCGGTCAGCAGACAGCCCCCCAGCTGCTCCCCGCCTTCCTTATGCCAGGGGAGCCCAGACCCTGCCCCACCCTGGCCAAGGGGGCGTCCCCGAGAGCGTGTCTCTGGATGTGTCTCCCCAGGGGGCCTGCCCAGAGCTCCAGCCACAGAGCCTGGAGGATGGACGCTGGAGGGAGCTCCCTGGTCGGGGAACTAAGCCCCGCCAAGGCACACTGCCTGCTGCCTGCTGAGTCCCTTCAGTCGTGTCTGACTCTCTGCAACCCCATGCACTGTAGCCCGTCGGCTCCTCTGTCCATGGAATCCTCCAGGCAAGAATTCTCTGTCCATGGAATTCTCCAGGCAAGAATCCTCTGTCCATGGAATTCTCCAGGCAAGAATACTGCAGTGGGTTGCCAGTTCCTCCTCCAGAGAATCTTCACAAACCACACAACACAGCCAAAAACAACAACAAAAAGATAGGAAAATAATTTCTTCGGAAAGAACGTTAGATGCATGCGGCCCCAGGCGTTTGTATGAGTCCATAATGATCCAGACTGTGTTCCAATCGGGTTTTTTATTGAACGTACGTTGACGCCACACAGTCCCTTTGGATCACAGCAAGGCTGACTCGCCGTCACTTCTGTGGCTAACTTGTACGTGTGGTCTCCTCCTCACTACACGGCCTGACCGTCTTGCTTACCCTTGACCCAGGCGGGGGCAGGCTCCCCCAGGCCACTGGGCTGACCTCACAGGCGCCGGCACAGGGCCCATTTCCGCTAAGGATGTCTGGCGGCATCCTCCCGGCGGTCCGCCTTCCTGGACGGCCCTGGACTGGACCTGTACGTCCACTCCCTGCTGGGCTAGGAGCGCCTTGAGGACGGAGACCCCTCCCCACCCGTGCTCTCCTGGTGTAGAGCCGGTCTCGGAGCAGAGCAGGGGCCGAGCTGATGTGCGACATGGGACCCCAATTCCCGCATCTCTTGCGTTAGACGGAGGTCCCAGAGGCAAGCCGGGAGGGACCCGCCCCTGCTGGGCCCCCGGGGCCCCTGGGGCAGAGGAGGAGCCCGGCTCGGTAGGAGGGTGGGGCTGGCGGGCCCTACACGCCATCACGAGAGAGGCACAGAACGGAGGCCGCGTGGGGCGGATGCAGAGACTGGAGCCCGGCGCCAGCGGCCCCCGAAGCTGGGGAGGGCACGGTTTCTCCCCTCGCAGCTCCGGACGGAGCGGGGCCCTGCCGCCGTCTCGCTCTGGTCCCAGCGGTCCTGATTCTGAACTTGGGCCTCCGGGGCTGCAAGTGAACAAATTCCTATTTTTCCAGCCAGCTGGTCTGTGGTGCTCTGTCGCTGCAGCCTCAGGGCACTCACCCGCCTCCCTGTCTCATTTCTCTGGACTCCTTTGTACATTTTGGATACAAGTCCTTCATCAAATGTTTCTTTTGCAAATAACGTTCTCCCAGTCGGTGACTTATCTTTTTATTCTCTTAATAGCGTTTTTCACAAAGCAGAAGTCTTCTTTTATTCTAATGAAATCTAGTTTATACATTTTTCTCCCATCTGCTCTGTAGACACCCCTTCCATTCCCCCTCTGCTCCGGGACCCTTCCTCACCCCAATCAGATATACTAGCTCCGCCCATGAGCCCCCAGCCTGCCACCCTCCCGTGGCCTCTGGCCCATTGCGCCCAGCGCCTTGTCTCCGCAGTGCCCTCGGCCACGCGAGTCTTTCCTTGAATCTGGAAAAGTTGCAGGCCATGGGAGCACAGTGGATTTTATCAAACCACTCTTTTCTTTTTCTAAAGGAAACATTTCTAAAGTAGATTTCAAAAGTACACACTATATGCTGGGCGTTGTAATACCTTCGTAGGCTTGTGCATCTGTGGGCACCTTCTAGGCACAACCAGTGGCCTGCGTTCGGCCAGGACTCAGGACACCCTTGCCCAGAGCGTGCTCCTGGGGTCTCAGGAGGCGGTGGAAGGTGGGCCTGGATGGGTCCCCAGAACCTCCAGGGACAACAAATGTGTCGGGTCCCCAGGACACCCCTGCCCCAAATCCCTCCGACCTGCCTCCCTCTGGGACCGATACCCTCGTGGGGGTGGCAGACGCCCACAGGGAGGTGGCCGGCAGCACCGGCCTCCACTGTCGGCAGGAGAACCACTTCCCGGGGTCTCGGGGACCCTGATCTCCCTCTTCCTGTCTCACGGGCTCACCTTGTGCTTCCCCTGCCCCAGATCCAGGGGTCGGTGCCCCCCTTAGTGGGAGCTGCTTCTGTGGCCAAGAGCAGACACGGGGGCTCCCGGCCATTTCTGCGGGTGGGGCCGGAAAGCGCCTGGGGTGTGTGTGTCTGTGTGTGCATCTGTGTCTGTCTGTGTCCAGACCACATTCACAGGGCTTCCGTGGTGGTCCAGTGGTTAAGAATCCACCTTGAAATGCAGGAGACACGAGTTCAATCCCAGGTCCAGGACGATCCCACAGGCCACCAAGCACCTAAGCCTGTGTGCGCAGCAGGTACTGAACGCTCGCTCTAGAGCCTGGAGACCGCAGCTCCTGAGCCTGGGTGCCCTGGAGCCTGTCTGTGCTCCCCAGCAAGAGAGACCCCCGCAGAGAGAGCCCATGCCCTGCAGCTGGAGAGCAGCCCCTCTCTCCACAGCCAGAGCAAAGCCCGCACAGCGACGAAGACCCCGAAGAAGACTGCATTCATAAAGACACAACCTGACTCGCAGGCTTGCATTTAACGTCTTCAGGTGAAATCTGCATCTCGCCTTGGCTCTTACCAGCTCGACCAAATGGCTCATCTGCTTCGTCCCGCGAGGAGGGGCCGTGGTGACCGCTGGGCTCCAGCTCTGCTCCCCAGCAGGGACAACCGGGAGGGGAGGTGGTGGTGTTCTGGAGGACCGGCAGCCAGCACCCCTCCACGCCTCCACTCCCACCCCCCATCCCCCACACTCCTATCCGACCCACCCCCACTCCCCACACACTCCCCACCCCCACCCCCACCCCAAGCCGGGGCGGGGCTGGAATCCTCCCGATGAGCCCTGAGATTGGCCGCAGCCCTCGGGCAGCGCTGGGCGCACAGAAAGGATGGGGGCCTGGCTCTACTCTGCCCTTCTCAGCCTGAACCCTGAGCCTCATATAGAGTAGGGCAACTCACACCTCCTCCTGGGGTGCGGACTTGATTTTTTTAATTTAAATAAAAGTAACTGAAAGGATGTGTTTCCCCCCAGGGTGGCTCACATTCATCAGAACACCAGCCTCACAAACACTCTGCAGGACAGTGGCCGTGGGGCGCCGCGGCTCTCCAGGCAGAGGCTGTGTTTCAACCCGTGGCCGAGCGAGAGACCAGCTCGGCCTCCCACGGGGCTAGCCGCAGCCCTGAGCTCGGAGACCCCTGAGGAGGCAGGGCTCTGCCTCTGCTTTGCTGCGATGCTTCGGCGCCACTCGGGTGAAACGTCCGCCCCAGGCGGGCCTGGTCCTCACCACCGCCGGGCAAGTCCTCCCTCAGCAGGGGGCCCCACGGCCTCTCCCTCCATGGCGGACGCGGACACAGAGCTCTCTGAACCCGCTGCTGCTCGACTACGGTGCTCACCCGCCCAGCAAGCCGAGCCCCCCATGTGGGCCCCGCCCTGAGGGTCCCCCCCACCCCTCCCGTTTCCAAGATGCTTCTGGGGCCACAGTGCCCAGCTCCAAGAGCAGACCCGGGCTTGCTGCCGCAGCGGCCTCGCGCTTCCCCGCGTGGCCAGCAGAGGGCAGCCCAGGAAAGGTCCGAGTCCAGCCGGGACAGCCACCCGCGAGCGGCCAGGGACCCCCTCGCCGCATCCTCCACGCTGACCCCACTTTGCAGTAAGGGCTCGGGGCGGGAACATGGTCACCCCCTCTCTAAAGCTCAGTAACAAAAACCACGCACAGGTAGACACAGCGACAGTTTGCAGAGCTTTCATCTGTCTTTCCTGTGACCTCCGTGGCCGCGTGGGGTGACTGCGCGTGTCCGCCAGGAGGCGGACGCAGACTGGGACTGCGGACCCCGAGCGCCTGCGGCCAGAGTGCAGGGCAGGCTTTGGTAACTCGTGACCCAGAGTCCGAGTGCCTCGGCCCCGCGTCCCCGGGGAGGGATGGGTGGACACCAGCACCCACCCCGGGGCTGAGCACCCGGTCACCAGGCTCCCAATGCAGGGGCCACCTGGGGCGCGCGTTCACCCCAGCTGCGCGCACAGCACTTCGGAGTCATTCCCGGAGTTGCTGTATATCGGGGGTCCACGCCCCAAGTTCCCCACCACGTACTGGGACTTGTTCTCAGAGCTCAGACTGGGCTCCGGGGAACGGGCGCCGTCCAGGGCGGGTCCTGGGAGGGACGCCCTCGCACTGTGCATGTCCAGTTGGTGTTGGAACGCAGCCTGAACTCCGGGGTGTGAGGCCCAGCTGTGTGCCCGCGAGTGAACCCCTCCGCGTAATCGGTGGTCTGCTCCGCATACCCCGCGAGGCCAGCGTCTGAAGCTCACCGTCGCCGCAGCAGAAAGAAAGCCGTCAGGAAGAGGGGGTCCATCAGGAGGCAGACGGAGGCTGACGCAGGAGACAGAGGAAGAGGTGCGGGGTCTGGGCACGGGGTCTGAGGTGCAGGGTCTGGGCGCAGGGTCTGGACACGGGGTTGGGGTGTGGGGTCTGAGGTGCGGGGTCTGGGCGTGGGGTCTGGGTACAGGGTCTGGGTGCAGGGTCTGGGGTGTGGGGTCTCGGTGTGGGGTCTGGGCACGGGGTCTGGGCATGGGGTGTGGGGTCTGGGCGCGGGGTCTGATCTGTGGGGTCTGGGCGCAGGGTCTGGGTGCATGGTCTGGGGTGCAGGGTCTGGGGTGCCAGGGCAGGCAGCCCTCCTCAGGGGCCTTCTGCAGGTTCCAGCCACCCCATCAAGCAGGCAGACTGGCTCCCACAGGAGACCAGGAGACTCAGATTGTCAAGGAGCCTTTGAAGAACAAAGATCTTTCTCAATATACAGAATTCCTAAGTTACTGAGATAAATGGGGGGAGATTTGACATTTACTGCGCATAATTTAAAATTCAAAACATCTCCCAGCAAAGGAAAATCACCAGATATTCTCAACTGCATGGTTTGGAGTCTGATCCTTCTGCTGACAGGAGGACTCCATGTCGCCTTAGATCTGCCTTAATTCTTATAATCTAAAGAACAAAAACCATACTGCAGAATATCATGAAGTTCATGTTTTTACTTTTGAAAGGAAGTTATCCCCATTGTGAATTATTTCTTTAAAAGAAAAAAACACTTAAAATGAGCAAGTGTTTTCTCAATTTTAAATATCTGATTCAGAGATAACACCACATGACTGACGGTGTCCCAGAACACTGAGAAACACACAGGTGCATGTGGGTGTCTAATTTAGAGAGAGTTCTTTTTTTTTTTTCCCACCAGGAAAATGTATGAAGTTTCTTCCAGACCCCGCTGCTCAGGGACACTTGGAGATGGAGGGTCCAATCACCTCACACCCATGACCTTGGTCTGTTGCTCCAGAAAACACAAAGGGCAGAGAAGCCCCTGAGTATTTCTGGACAAGACCACGGTGGGAAATCCCCGGCCGCCTCCAGGTCGGGGGTCTGGCCATGCCGGGTGCCTCTGCGTAGGCTGGTCTGACCCGGCTGCCGCCCGGGTCACAGGGCTCCGGGTCCTCCCTTGGCCTGAGCTCATCCCCTGCCCGCAGGACTTGGGGCTCCCAGGTAGGTTAAGCTACAAGCTAGTGTTTCCTCCTATGAGCCTTCGTCATGGGCGTCCTGAAAAAGTTAAAGAACCAGAGGAAGAGAAGAGAGCAGTTGATTCCGGCTGTGAGCAGGATGCTATGGGTGTGGGAGGGTGTGGTGGGGGGGGAAGGGTGTGAGCCCCTGACTCAGAGGAAGCGCTCAGTGACCTCTGACCCACCAGTGACATGCATGTCTCCCCAAATGTCCCACTTTCTGTAACCCACCTGCAGTGTTGCCGCGATGCTGTGACATTCGGCCTGTCCTATTGCCACAGGAATTAGCTGTGCTGACCCAGGACTCACTCTCGTCTGGGACACACCTGACCTCCCCAGAATCAGGATCAATTATGACTGTGTCTCCCATCAGTCTGGACCACGAGACACATCATCTGCTAAACACAAACACGTCTGCTCCCGCCAGTCCCTGAGGGCACGGCCTGACGCACCTGCGGCCCCGCTCTGCCGGAGAGGGCCGGGTGGGGAGCCCGAGAGAGGAGTCCACGCCCCAGACCCGGGAACTGCGAGTGTGACCTTGTTTGGGAAAAGGGCCTTTGCAGAAGGGATTACATTGCAGATCTAAGATGAGGTCATCCTGGCCCCCGAGTGGCCCTAAATCCAGTGACAAGTGTCCTTACCAAAGAGACAGAGGGAGATCAGACAGAATGGGGGTGGGGAACACATGTGATGATGGAGGCAGAGGCTGGGAGGATGCCCCACAGCCCAGGGACACCGGGGCCACCACAGCCAGGCAGGCAGGAAGGACCCTCCCCTGGAGCCTTTGCAGGCAACACAGCCCTGCTCACGCCCAACTTCGGGCCGTGAGCACAAGGGTCAGTCGTGTGGAGCCCGTCCGGCTGTGGTCATTCCATACAACTGCCAAGGAAGTCCTGCGGTTGCCTCCTCTGGACTTCATGCTCACAGAATCTTGCAGCCACAGCCCAGACCTGCTCCTCCAGGTTCAGCCATTTAGCAACCTTCCCTTTGACTCCACTCTTCCTAAGTTAGGTGACGATGACCCTGCTTGCCTGGGGCTGTCCTGGTTCTAGCACTGAGAGTCCTGCCTCCTAGGAAAAGTAGGACAGTAGGTCACAGTATCGTGAGGCTTCTCCAAAGTGGAGCCAGGAGGTGATGTTGATAGATAGAGAGATAGATATAGATAGATAGATAGATAAGAAGAAGACTCCTGTGAGTCCCTTGGACTCCAAGGAGATCCAACCAGTCCATCCTAAAAGAGATCAGTCCTGGGTGTTCATTGGAAAGACTGATGTTGAAGCTGAAACTCCAATCCTTTGGCCCCTGGCTTGGGAAGATCCCCTGGAGGAGGGCATGGCAACCCACTCCAGGATTCTTGCCGGGAAAATCCCATGGACAGAGGAGCTTGGCAGACTGAAGTCCATGAGGTCGCAGAGTTGGACACGACTGAAGTGACTGAGCACGCACGCATGGACACCGATGTGTACACATATAGAGAGAGACATTATGGAGGCTGAGGGCTGAGAAGCCTTAAGACCTGCCATCTGAAGACCTGAGCCCCGGGAGAGCCAATGGTCCGAGTCAGAGGCAGGCCAAGACCAGCATCCCGGCTTCAAGACCAGCAGGGGAGACGGCACAGCCTCCTGCACCCAGCCTTCGTTCTGCTGCATTCAGGCTCCGAGGGGCTGGCTGACAGCCACCGCCCACATCCCCACCCCTGCTCGGGAGGGACCTTTGCTCAGCCCACCAACGCAGCATCAGCGTCTTCCATGAACGCCCTCACAGACACGGGAGCGTGGCTTAGCCGGCCTGGCCAGGCTGAGTGTCCAGGCGAACCTCAGCAGCGCCGCCCCCCGCATGCTCAGGGAACGTGTGTCCCTCCGAGCTCCTTCCAGCTGCTGGCTGTCTTCCGCCCCTTTAGGTTGGTGGGCTGCGGAACCAGGGCTCTCCTCGGGGCCTGGTCTCGGCTGCCTGCACTCTTTCCTGTGCTTCCCACGTGGACCCTCCAGCAGGGACAGGTCAAGGCCCTCACACACCTCGAATCTGACTTTCCTGTCTGCGTGTCTCTGACTCCAGCTGGAGAAAGTTCTCTGCTTTTTCACATGCTTGTGTGGTTAGACTGGTCCACACAGTTAGTTCTGGATTATCTCCCTGTGCTCATGTCTGTAGCCTTTTCTTTCTTTTTGTTGTTGTTGCCTTACCTTGCAGCTTGCAGGATCTTTCCAGGCTCTGAACCCATGCCCCCTGCAGTGGAAGCAAGGAGTCCTAACCACTGGACCTCCAGGAAGTCCCTAAAGTCTGTAACAATTACATCTCCAAAGTCCCTTTTCACATGTAATGTAATATAGTCCTTTGACTTTTCCTTCCTTAATCATCTGGGGAAAAATCCAGGGATCCGGTCATTGGCGGAAGTAAAGATAGAAGATGGAATGACCTGGAATGCTCGTGGAGCTCCCGCAGTAAGGAAGCAGCAAATTATGAAGAGTCAGGGATGTTTACACCAGATTTATTCATAATTACTGAAATTTGGGAGCAACTAAGATGTTCTTCCATAGCTGAACGGATTAGTAAACTGTGGTCCATCCAGACAAAGGAATATTATTCAGCAGTAAAATTATTTGTCAAGCCATGAAAGATATGGAAGGACCTCAAATGCATACTACCACATGAAAAAAGCTGATGATGAGACATTCTGGAAAAGGTGATACCATGGAGACACTGAGAAGATCAGTGGCTGCTGCAGGGATGCAGGGAGGGAGGGAGCACAGAGGATTTTTAAGGCAATGGAAACACACCGTATGATATCACAGTGACGGACACGGCGAGACACGTTCATCTAAGCCCTCAGGACAGACGACATCAGGAGCAAGCCCCAGTGCGCACTGCGGACTCTGGGAGGTGACCTATCACCACGGCTTCACCCTCGGTCTCGTAGGTACCGTCCTGCTGAGAGATGCTGACAGAGGGAGGCTGTGCCGGTGGGGGAGCCCAGGGTACGGGGAAACCTCGGCACTGCCTCCTCAAGCTTACTGTGAACCTAAAGCTGCTCTTAAAAAACTGTCTTAAGAGTCAGAGCCACGAGCCAGCAGCTGCACTCGGACCCGGACACCACCCCAGGGTCACAGGATGAGCGTGAAGGGTCCAGAGACGCACGCGGGAAGCCCGCCTGGCCCCAAGCAGCCCAGGGGAGGGACCAGAACACCCAACCCAGCGAGTTTCCGGATCAGCGTACCCTAGAGGAAGGCTGCACTCCTCCAGGAGGGTGTAAATCTCGGCTGGCGACTGTGTCTCAACTGGAAAACAACCCACGTTTAGCATGTTAAATGGCACTGAGTCCCTGAACTCTGAATAAATCAAAGAAATTGTTTTTAAAACATATAAGCATGCAGGGAAGAACAATTAACAGGGAAGGTTTCTCTATGATTTCTTCCAAACTTTTAAGACATAAAGTCCTCTTTAGGCTTGGAGAAAAATTAGACATATGGTAAGTTTTAAGTTATAATTTTAAACATCTATTTTATTGAGATATAACTCACATACAATAAAATGAACCCACTTGCAGTGTATGGTTCGGTGTTTGATGAGTTTCGACGGCTGCATACACTTGTGTAATCTCTTCTCCAATAAGACCTGGACCATCTCCATCACCCTAGAAAGTTCTCTCTTGCTCTTTCTGAGTCAACCCCCTCCCTGCTCTGCAACTACCACGTTTATCACTAGAGGGTTGTTCAGCCTGTTTTATTTTTCAACTTTTTATATTGGAATTGCACTCATCTCACACGCTAGTAAAGTAATGCTCAAAATTCTCCAAGCCAGGCTTCAGCAATATGTGAACCGTGAACTTCCAGATGTTCAAGCTGGTTTTAGAAAAGGCAGAGGAACCAGAGACCAAATTGCCAACATCTGCTGGATCATCAAAAAAGCAAGAGAATTCCAGAAAAATATCTATTTCTTCTTCATTGACTATGTCAAAGCCTTTGACTGTGTGGATCACAGTAAACTGTGGAAAATTCTGAAAGAGATGGGAATACCAGACCACCTGACCTGCCTCTTGAGAAACCTGTATGCAGGTCAGGAAGCAACAGTTAGAACTGGACATGGAACAACAGACTGGTTCCAAATAGGAAAAGGAGTATGTCAAGGCTGTATATCGTCACCCTGCTTATTTAACTTATACGCAGAGTACATCATGAGGAATGCTGGGCTGGAAGAAGCACACTGGGAGAAATATCAATAACCTCAGATATGCAGATGACACCACCCTTATGGCAGAAAGTGAAGAAGAACTAAAGAGCCTCTTGATGAAAGTGAAGGAGGAGAGTGAAAAAGTTGGATTAAAGCTCAACATTCAGAAAACTAAGATCATGGTTTCCGGTCCCATCAGTTCATTTCAGTTCAGTCGCTCAGTCGTGTCTGACTCTTTGCGATCCCATGAATCACAGCATGCCAGGTCCCCCTGTCCATCACCAACTCCCGGAGTCCACCCAAACCCATGCCAATCGGGTTGGTGATGCCATCCAGCCATCTCATCCTCTGTCGTCCCCTTCTCCTCCTGCCCCCAATCCCTCCCAGCATCAGGGTCTTTTCCAAAGAGTCAACTCTTCGTGTCAGGCGGCCAAGGTATTGGAGTTTCAGCTTCAACACCACTCCTTCCAGTGAACACCCAGGACTGATCTCCTTTAGGATGGACTGGTTGGATCTCCTTGCAGTCCAAGGGACTCTGAAGAGTCTTCTCCAACACCACAGTTCAAAAGCATCAATTCTTCAGCGCTCAGCTTTCTTCACAGTCCAACTCACATCTCCAAACATGACCACTGGAAAAACCATAGCCTTGACTAGACAGATGTTTATTGGCAAAGTAATGTCTCCGCTTTTAAATATGCTATCCAGGTTGGTCATAACTTTCCTTCCAAGGAGTAAGCCTCTTTTAATTTCAGGGCTGCAATCACTATCTGCAGTGATTTTGGAGCCCCAAAAAATAAAGTCTCTCACTGTTTCCACTGTTTCCCCATCTATTTCCCATGAGGTTATGGGACCAGATGCCATGATCTTAGTTTTCTGAATGTTGAGATTTAAGCCAATTTTTTCCCACTCTCCTCCTTCACTTTCATCAAGAGACTTTTTAGTTCCTCTACACTTTCTGCCATAAGGATGGTGTCATCTGCATATCTGAGGTTATTGATATTTCTCCCGGCAGTCTTGATTCCAGCTTGTGCTTCTTCCAGCCCAGCGTTTCCAATAATGTACTCTGCATATAAGTTACATAAGCAGAGTGACAATATATAGCCTTGACATACTCCTTTTCCTATTTGGAACCAGTCTGTTGTTCCATGTCCAGTTCTAACTGTTGCTTCCTGACCTGCATACAGGTTTCTCAAGAGGCAGGTCAGGTGGTCTGGTATTCCCATCTCTTTCAGAATTTTCCACAGTTTATTGTGATCCTCACAGTCAAAGGCTTTGGCATAGTCAATAAAGCAGAAATAGATGTTTTTCTGGAACTCTCTTGCTTTTTCAGTGATCCAGCAGATGTTGGCAATTTGTTCTTTGGTTCCTCTGCCTTTTCTAAAACCAGCTTGAACATCTGGAAGTTCACGGTTCACGTATTGCTGAAGCCTGGCTTGGAGAATTTTGAGCATTACCTTACTAGTGTGTGAGATGAGTGCAATTGTGCAGTAGTTTGAGCGTTCTTTGGCATTGCCTTTCTTTGGGATTGGAATGAAAACTGACCTTTTGCATCATGTGGCCACTGCTGAGTTTTCCAAATTTGCTGGCATATTTAGTGCAGCACTTTCACAGCATCATCTTTCAGGATTTGAAATAGCTCAGCTGGAATTCCATCACCTCCACTAGCTTTGTTCGTAGTGATGCTTTCTAAGCCCCGTTGACTTCACATTCCAGGATGTGTGGCTCTAGGTGAGTGATCACACGATCGTGATTATCTGGGTCGTGAAGATCTTTTTTGTACAGTTCTTCTGTGTATTCTTGCCACCTCTTCTTAATATCTTCCACTTCTGGTCCCATCACTTCATGGGAAATAGATGGGGAAATGTTGGGAGCCAGCACATGAGATCCCACCCATGACAAGGTCATGAGGAGAAGACCTGACAAGCAAGGCAGATCAGGACTTCAGGGATTTTGAAAAGCTGCCCCGGCGCTCACCTTAAAGATGATCTCTGTCTTTCTGATGCTTGCTATATTAGACTACTCCCTAATTTCTGTGACACGGGTAGAAGGTCTTCCCCGATCTCTCTCCAAACAGAATCAACTTAGAACTTTAATCAATATGTCCCCAAAGGATAATCTAATTCCTATAAGATTATCCAGGATGAAAGGAGTGTTTCAATATAGACCCCTTTGCTGGCATTCTAGCCTGCTGGGCAAATGCGTACTAATGCACATGACTGCTCACAACACCTTAATCATGAACAGCATAAAGAACCTGATCACATAAAGGCCCTAATAGGCTCAGAGCCCTTCGGGGGTGAGGAAGTCCTATTAGAGAACATAAAATATTATTCTAAAAGTGGTTAAAGTTAAAGATTTAGAAAAATAACAGTTTAGAATTGTTCATCTTAACCAGGAATGCTAAACAGGGGCTGCCTCACCGGAGCTGCAGAGTCTTTGTGTGGTAAACCTTTTAGATAAATTTAACTGATAACTTCTGCAAAAGGACTGACCTTTGTGTTCATTAAAGAATAGATTATGGAAAACAGCTTTGCTTTCACCTAGGTCACAAAATGTCAATAGGCCCCAAGGCCAGAAGATAATGTACAGGACTCTCACAAAGAAGCTGCAGAACACACCCTGGTTTCATGAAGGATAAGCTGATGTAATATTAAACTATCTTCCCCTTAAAAATGTTCTAACTTAGAATATAAAAGCTATGGTAAAAAAATAAAGATTTGCCAGACTCTACTACACCCCTCCAGTCTGGTCTCTCTCTCCTTTTCTCGCCGACGCCGTTCATCCTGAGGGTACCCCTGGATCCTGCTGAGGCTGGACCCCAGCAGGGAAACAGTGGAAACAGTGGCTGACTTTATTTTTGGGGCTCCAAAATCACTGCAGATGGTGATTGCAGCCATGAAATTAAAAGATGCTTACTTCTTGGAAGGAAAGTTATGACCAACCTAGATAGCATATTAAAAAGCAGAGACATTACTTTGCCAAACAAAGGTTCATGTAGTCAAGGCTATGGTTTTTCCAGCGGTCATGTATGGATGTGAGAGTTGGACTGTGAAGAAAGCTGAGCGCCGAAGAATTGATGCTTTTGAACTGTGGTGTTGGAGAAGACTCTTGAGAGTCCCTTGGACTGCAAGGAGATCCAACCAGTCCATCCTAAAGGAGATCAGTCCTGGGTGTTCACTGGAAGGACTGATGTTGAAGCTGAAACTCCAATATTTTGGCCATCTCATGCGAAAAGCTGACTCATTTGAAAAGACTCTGATGTTGAGAAAGATTGAAGGAGGAGAAGGGGACGACAGAGGATGAGATGGTTGGATGGCATCACCGACTCAGCGAACATGGGTTTGGGTGGACTCCAGGAGTTGGTGAAGGACAGGGAGGCCTGGCATGCTGGGGTTCATGGGGTCACAAAGAGTCAGACACGACTGAGCGACTGAACTGAACTGATAGCCAATTAACTGCAGGAAGAAATGGCAACCCACTCCAGTATTCTTGCCTAGAAAATTCCATGGACAGAGGAGCCTGGTGGGCTACAGACCACAAGGTCACAAGAGTCGGACACGACTAAGTGACTAAACAACAACAATTGTAGTCAATTAACAAACAATGTCGTGATAGGTTCAGGTGAAAAGCGAAGGAACTCAGCCATAGATAACCAGGTATCAGTTCTCTCCCAAACTCCCCTCCTGTCCCTGCTGCCGCACAGCACGAGCAGAGTCCCCTGGAGGTTTCGCCTGGTTTAGAACTTCAGGGTTCTCCAGGAGGAACAGAGCCAGCTGGATATGTGAGACACATTAAGAGACTTATCTTAAGGAAACAGCCCATTTGATCACAGGAGCTCGCACGTCTGAAACCCGTATGGCAGTCTGGAAACTCGCACAACAGGAGAGGTTGCAGTCTTGAGGCAGAATTTCTTCCCTGAGAAACCTCAGTATTTGTTCATAAAGTTTTCAACTGATGGGGTGAGGTCCACCTACATCACCAGGGGTCACCTTCTTCCCTTAAAGTCAGCTGATCCCAGGTGTTAACCACTCCTACGAAATTCCTTCACAGCAACACCTAGATTCCCGTGTGACTTAATCCTGTGAAGTGGATACAGAAGACCCGGATCATCCTGCAGACGGAATCACACTCATCTGCTCTTCTGTGTCTGGGTCCTTTCCTTCTGTGTGGTTTCTGAGTCGTCCCTGTTTGTCTGAGTAGTAGGTTCCCTGTTATTAGTATTCTCTGGTATGAATACAGTAAGCTAGGTTCTAATACACACCAGGCATTTCACAATTTAGCCATGAGATCTACAAATAATAAAGCAAGAAAATTGCTTTGTGATGCCCAGGGACTTGTAAACACCAGTTAGACTCCACCAGAGTAACTGGCTGGATATTTAAAGTTCACTGGCATTACATAGCAGAGTGGTTTAAAATCTCTTAATATCAGCTGAAGCACAATGGGACACAAAGGAGGCGGCTCACCCCTTTCAGGAAAAGTTTCGTTTTGTGTTGTGTTTGTTGTTTTAGGATTTTAATTTAGTGGCAGCTAATTAACCAAAGAATACAGTCTAAACTAAAACTAATTCTCTTGTGGTCACTTCAAAAGACCTCAACACGCATTAAAGCAATTGCATACAGGAGAGTCTGAGAGTGAACTTGGGTTTCCAACTGCCCAGGCAAACGTCCGCTAAATCTGTCAGTTGAAGAGGAGGCTACGGCCGGCTTCTCCTCTCCGCTCACAAAGGACTGCTGCTCCTCACGGCCTTCTCTCCTCTGACTTCCCTTCAACCCTCTCATAGCAGGCACACTGGTCCCCTAGAGAGCCGGCTCTCAGGTCAGTGACAGCACTCACACGGCCTCATCCACACGGCCGTCCCTCGGAGCTCCTCCCGCGGGGTTTGCGAGCGGGCCCCTCCCCGCCCCGTCTGGGCTCCTGGTCCTCTCACACGGCTCCTCCTCAGCCTCCTCCTGGCTCTGATCTCAGTCCTCTCCTCCATCTGCCCTCCCTACTAGGGTGAGGGGCTCACCAGGCTCTTCTGGCTTGAAATGCCTCTACCTGCCAGGGCCTCCGGAGTCTACGCCTCCAGGGCCTCCTTCCCCAAGGCCCAGACCCGTACCCGCACCCTTTGCGACCACTCCACGAGCTCACGACCAGCCTCTCAATCAGCCTGCTCATCTGCACAGCCCGGCCGCTGCCATCTCGGGGCCAGGAAACGCCCTCGCACCGGGCACTCAGGCCGAGGAGTGCAGTGTCCCTGAGTCCCGGCTCCCTCACACTGCACCTACTCCACCGCAGCCCCGAGTGCTTCGCCTTCAAAATGCCGATCTCTGACAGCTGACCAGTTCTCAAGTCCACGCCCTATAATCGCCACATCCACGACGGCTCAGCCCTCACCCCTGCCTGGCCGACCGTGGCTCCCTGCAGTGTAATCTCAGCAGCGCAGTCACAGTGGCCCTGATACATCCCAAGTCATCCATGACCCTTCTCTGCTCATGGCCCCACAGCTTCCTATCTTGCCTGGACTCCATCCCACCTCCCGCACACGCTCCTCCCAGGACGGCGAGGCTTGCTCCCTCATCCTCCTGAGGTCTTCTCCAGGCACCCGGTTTAAAACCGCCACCCTCCCAACAGGCACTCCCTCGTGATCCTACCCCCTCTGTTTTTCTGCCCAACTCCATCTGACCTACTACATGTTTTGCTATATTCCTGTTATTTTCTGTATCCCTAAACCAAGATGCATCCGCCTGCAAGGCAGGAGACCCCAGTTCGATTCCTGGGTCGGGAAGATCTGCTGGAGAAGGGATAGGCTACTCCAGGATTCTTGGGCTTCCCTGATGGCTCAGCTGGTAGAGAATCTGCCTGCAGTGCAGGTCGGGGTTGATCCGGGGGTTGGGAAGATGCCCTGGAGAAGGGAAAGGCTACCCACTCCAGTATTCTGGCCTGGAGAATTCCATGGACTTTATAGTCCATGGGGTCACAAAGAGTCGGACACGACTGAGGGACCTTCACTCACTCAAACCAAGACGTGCGCTCCCTGAGGGCAGGCATTTGCTCTGTTTACCGTCGTGCCTTCTGGGACGTGAGCAGTGTGGCACACAGCCTGAGCTAATCAAGAAGTACTATTTGCGGACAAATGTTCCTGATGTAGGAGGAGCATCTTCTAGCGGTGCCACACGGTCATCACCAGCTTTGCAATATCACTTACAGTCATGATTTCGGACACATAAACCCCACAAATGAATAATCTCTGCGCAGGCCACAGCAAACACACCCACGAATGAAGGAAGGCTGGGCCACGTTGCACTGCAACACCACTTCTCCAAGATCGTCCACTGACGGGGGCGCGGAGGCCGAAGGAACCCAGGCAGACCAGGCTGCCGTCAAAGGTGGACACCGACCCCCGGGCACCGGAGCCGGGTGCGCGAGGAGTGAGAGCGGGTCGGCAAGATGCCCTCAGGCGAGGGATGCCCCGAGTGGGCCAGGCGGGCCCGGGGCCGTCTCGCGGCCTGCAAAGCTGCCCAGAGGGGCGGAGGGCCAGCAGCAGCCCCGCGGCGGACCTTCAGGGCAGCGCCAGGCTTCGAGGCCCAAGGCTGCACGCCAGCTCCAGCGCCCGCGGCGGCCCCGAGTCCTCCCTTCAGGGGAGCCTCCCGGCGGCCCCGCCCCCGCCCGGGCCTGAGGAGGCGGGGACAATGACGTCATCGCGCTGAGCGCCATTTTGGAAAGGGATAAAAATCCAGCGGCCGCGGCCGGGCTGAGGTGCTTGGGCTGCGGCGACGCTGCGGCTGTGGCGGGTGAGGGCCCCGCTGCGCGGGGACGGGAGCGCCTGAGGGGCGCGGGCGGGGACCGTGGCTCACGCGCCCGGCGCTTCCGCGGGAGCCGGAGCCGGCGGCTGCCCGGCTGGCGGCATCCACTTGCTGTGGTGCTTCTCGCAGGTCCAGGGGGCCGTGGACAGGACGGGCGGAAGGTGAGGGCGCGCACCTGACGCCCCCAGGCGCTCGGAGGCCGGCCCGCCGCGGGGAGGCGGCCCCGGGATTGCCTGAGGAGCCCAGGGTCAGCCTCAGAGCCCGAGGGCCCCCGGGTCACTCCGCTGCAGGTGGCTGCCCCCTGCGCTGGGCCGCTCTCTCCGGGTTTCCTGTCCGTCCCTCCCGCTCCTCCAGTGATGCGGTGTGAAGTTCCCACTCCAGCTTGCGCTGATGGACCTTATGGATTACTTGAAGCCGGGTGGTCTTTCCCTTAGTCTCGGCGCAGAGCTTTAGGGCGCGGGGCGCTTCCCGCCGCCTTTGTGTGTCGTCTGACTCTCCCTTGGTGCGCAGGGGCGCGGTTTATTTGGAGTCGTGTAGTGACCGTGTTGTGTGCGACCACGTTACTCAACCTAGGGAACCTTCAGTTCAGTCCAGTCACTCAGTCGTGTCCGACTCTACGGCCTCATGAGCTGCAGCACGCCAGGCCTCCCTGTCCATCACCAACTCCCGGAGCTTGCTCAAACTCATGTCCATCCAGTCGGTGATGCCATCCAACCACCTCATCCTCTGTCGTCCCCTTCTCCTCCCGCCTTCAATCTTTCCCAGGGTCTTTTCAAATGAGTCATTTCTTCGCATCAGGTGGCCAGAGTACTGGAGCTTCAGCTTCATCATCAGTCCTTCCAATGAATATTCAGGACTGATCTCCTTTAGTAGGACTGGTTGGATCTCCTTGCAGCCCAAGGGAGTCTTCTGCAACATCACAGTTCAAAAGCATCAATTCTTCGGCGCTCAGCTTTCCTTATAGTCCAGCCTTTAGGTTTCTCTTTTAAAAGTGTGTGTCCTTCCGTGAAGTATACCTTCTTTGCCCCAAGGAACTAACAGCCTCTGTTCAGGTCTCCGGTCCCTTTCCTCCACCTCGGCCCCCTCCCATGACCTTCGGCTGAGTCCTCCTTCACTCTGCACCTCTCCGGGGTAGAGTGACATCTGGACATCCTTGGCCTGGGAGCAAAACAGTGCCTAGATTACTAAGCAGGTAAAACTGTGCTTGGGACGTTTGTGCAGATGTATATGATTTGAGATCGAATTGTTTTTTTGTATTCATTTAACGCATTTTTCATTTGCAGTCTCAAATGGGTAACTTCAGTTTACTGAAAATTGCTTTTGGGAGTAAAGCAAAACCCATTTGTTTATGGCTAGAGAGGTGGGAGGGCTTACTGTCTGTCTTAACTTCCGGTTTCTTCCCTTTTTATAAGAAGGTTTAGTTGATAACCTGAGTGAATTAAAATTTAAGTCTAACAAAAACAGTCTATTTTAAGTGTTGCTGTTATACTTTGAAAATGGTATTTTTACTTTTAAAAATCTTCACAAAAATATTTTGTTTTCTTAACTAAACTCAGACTTTTTTTCCCAATTTTATTTTATTTTTATTTTTTTTATTTTTTTTATTTTTTTTTTCCCAATTTTAAATCCCTACTTTAACTAAAATTTTGAATATATCTAAAAGTTTGATATTTTGAGTTATCTATTTTCTTAGATCACTTTGTGGCAATTACTCACTTTTTTTTTTTTTGGTTGTTGTATGTATTCAAAGCTTTCTGTTTTACTTCACATACTACTTTGGTTTTAGTGACCCTTCAGGGTTAACATTGATAACATTCATCATTTTATCAAATAGGTGTGACCCTGTTTAAATTGTATCATTATCTTGAAAGTCCATGAGAAAGGAAGAAAAAGTAATGTAGTGATTATTAAGCAACCAGAATTAAGAAGCCAAGTCGGTCCTGAAGCTGGTTGTGCCCAGACTCAATCTTGGTGAAGAAATGTTGATTTTTGTTGTTCAGAGCACGCTCAGCTTCTCTGTCCCTCACCATCTCCCAGAGTCTGCCCAAGTTCATGTCCAATGAATCAGTGATGCCATCCAACCATCTCATCCTCTGTCACCCTCTTCTCCTTCTGCCTTCAATCTTTCCCAGCATCAGGGTTTTTTCCAGTGAGTCAGCTGTTTGCATCAGGTGGCCAAAGTGTTGGAGCTTCTGCTTCAGCCCTTCCAAAGAGTATTCAGGGTTGATTTCCTTTAAGATTGACTGGTTTGATCTCCCTGCTGTCCAAGGGACTCTCAAGAGACTTCTCCAGCACTAGAGTTCAAAAGCATCAGTTCTTTGGTGCTTTGCCTTCTTTATTGTCCAGCTGTCATATCCATACGTGACAAATGGAAAGACATGTTGACTATACGGATCTTTGTTGGCAAAGTGGTAGCTTTGCTTTTTAACACACCATCTAGGTTTGTCATAGCTTTCCTGCCAAGAAGCAGTCCTTTTCTAATTTTCATGGCTGCAGTCACCATCTGTGGTGATTTTAGAGCCCAAGAGGAAATCTGTCACTGCTTTCACCTTTCCCCCTTCTATTTGCCATGAAGTGATGGGACCAGATGCCATGATCTTTTTTTTTA
>NC_057393.1:1232526-1248941 GCF_019320065.1 Cervus canadensis | reverse complement strand
GAAGCCTGCCCCCGTTCCCACCCTACTTCGAAGGCGCCCCCTTCCCGCCCCCGCTCTGGCTGAGGAACACGTATCGGCAGTGGGTGCCGCAGCCGCCCCCCCGGGGCCTCAAGAGGACCCGCCGGCGCCTGTCCCGCAACCGTGACCCCGGCCGCCTGGCCCTGAGCCCCATCCGCCTGCGGCCGCGACAAGTGCTCTGCGAGAAGTGCAAGAGCACCCAGAGCCCCCCAGAGGCCAGCCCCGGGCCCCCCGCCACGTCCCGGCCGCGCAGGGAGCCCCGCAAGCCCGAGGACCCCGACGGAGGCGGCGACGCGGCCTCCGCCGCCAAGCGGAGCCGGCGCGAGCGGCGGGAGGAGGCGCGGGCCGGGGTGCCACGGAGCCCGGCCATCAAGATCTCCTACAGCACGCCCCAGGGCACCGGGGAGGTGGTGGAGATCCCCCCGCGCGTGCACGGCTCCCTGGAGCCCTTCTGTCCGCCCCCGGCCTCGCCCGGAGGTCCGGACCCCGAGCCTCCCAGGGACCGGCCGGCCGCAGGCGCCCCCGCCTCCATCCCCAAGCTGAAGCTGACCCGGCCCCTGCCCCCCGGGGCCGCCCCGCCGCCCCCCAAGATCCGCCTGAAGCCGCGCCGCCTGGGGGCCGGCGAGCAGGAGCCCGTCTACAGGGCCGAGCTGGTGCAGGAACTCAAGGGCCGAGGGCCCCCAGCCGACGGTGCGGCCCATCGCGGCGGGCTGGCGGACTCGTCCTCCGCCAGCTCTGGCGAAGACGATGACTGCAAGGGGTGTCCCCGAGGGGCGCACGGGCCCGACGATGACGCCGGGCTGGCTTTCCTCGCCACCTGCCCTGGTAGAAGCGGCTGTGCCGGCGAGCTGGCGTGGAGCAGCGACAGCCTGGATGAGTCCAAGTCGTCCGGCTCGGACGTGACATCGCCGGACGCCTGCGACCTCTCCCCCGGCGATGGCGTGTCTGTGTCCTCTTCCTCCAAGGGTGCGAGGCCCACGGTCCCGCCCCTGACGGTCAGGCTGCACACGCAGAGCGTCTCCAAGTGCGTTACCGAGGACGGGAGGACCGTGGCCGTAGGGGACATCGTGTGGGGTAAGGTTCACGGCTTCCCTTGGTGGCCGGCACGTGTCCTGGACATTAGTCTTAGCCAGAAGGAGGACGGGGAGCCCTCCTGGCAAGAAGCGAAAGTCTCGTGGTTTGGTTCTCCAACTACGTCATTTTTGTCTATCTCAAAACTGTCCCCTTTCTCTGAATTTTTCAAACTGAGATTTAACCGTAAGAAGAAGGGGATGTATCGGAAAGCTATCACAGAGGCTGCCAATGCCGCCCAGCACGTGGCCCCAGAAATAAGGGAGCTCTTAACCCAGTTCGAAACGTAACCCGTGTTCCCAGCCAGGTGAGTGTGCGCGTGGAGGGCTGCCTCTCTCCTGCCGCCCTGAGCCTGCATCGGTGGCTGGGCTGTGCCTCCAGCCTGGGCTTCGGGGAGCCAGGGGGTGAGGGATGCCGTTGGCCAGCTGGCTTGCCGCTCCAAAACGGGTGGTCTGGAAGATCGTCCTGCTCGTTGGCGACGTCCCCCCAATGTCTTGGATCACAGAAGAGGTGCTTTAAGAGCGGGCGAGTCGTCAGCCACCTGGGCAGAGGACAGACCTAGTTTATGTTTTGTGGCCGTTTTTCAAAGGCCGTGAAAGATCTGCTTGCTCTTCCATTTGCCTTTTGGAGAAAGGGGAGTGGTCAGGGGCAGCAGCTGTGGCTGACGGATGGCTGGGGTGGGCGCAGGAGGGGCTTGCTGTGTCTCTCATTCCTTCCCAGATGGCCGGGGTGGTCTCCCTCCTGCCCTTCCCCCGCTGCAGGCTGGCAGGTGCATCCAAGGGTCCGACTTCGCAGGAAGGAGGAAAGTTGCTCAGCTGCCTTCCCCCAGAGGTGGTGCCTTGGCCCAGCGCCCTTCTCCTGGTGCCAGGGGGGCTCCCCTTCATCAGCCGGCATGTGGTGCCTGGGGCTTGCGGCTCCAGGCTCCTGGAGGGTGTCTGGGATCTGACCCAGCCAGTGCCATGACCTCTGTCTCCACCCCCGGGAGGACTCTGTGGGACCCCCGGCCGTGGCCCCGCCTGGAGGCCCCGTGGTGTCCCCATGGGTGCAGCTGCGTGTCACCAGGCCGGGTGGGCCACTGTGTGGCCTGTCTGGTCCCCTCGTGGGCTGTCGGGAAACAGCGAGGGGCGGAGCCACGTGCTGTGAGCGCTCCTGGGGCCTGAGACGCAGGGAGGTCGGGGTGCCAGCATCTGATGCTGCCCAGCCCTGGCCCTGGTCAGCCTGTCCGAGGGCCGGCCCCTTCCTCTGCTGGCTCCAGGCAGGCTGTGGCCGCCCGAGGCTCCAGGCCGCCTGGGTGGACCACAGTGGACATGTCGGGGTCCCCAGTGGGGGGCAGCCCATGGCCCCTTCCTGGCCCCAGGGCCTCGGGCCGGTGCCCCTGACGCAGTTGGGGTCTGTCCATCGTCTGTCCATCGAGGGCCTCTGCCCTCGTCTCCGGACCTTCGGGTGACCTCGTCCGGCCTGGCTCTCCTGCTCATCCACCTGTCTGTGCCAACTTCCCGGGCAACACCAGCCTTCGGGGCTGGGCAGGTCGGCCGGCTGGTGGCCGGGGAGGGGTTTGTGGAACGCTGGTGCTGCCTCCCTGCTGGGCCGGCTGCTGCGGGGTCCCAGCACTGAAGAAGCAGGGACAAGGGGCGCATCTGGGCTGGGGACCCCTCCGCTCTTCCTTGTGCTCCTGAGTGCTCCCAGGACTCCGGGCACAGACTCCTCCCAGGAACCCGGCACGTCCCCCGTGGGCTCTGGCCTCAGTGTGGGGTGTGGGTGTGGTCAAGCCAGCGAGGGTCTCCAGTCAGGGCACCCCACGGGGAGGGGCCCCGAGAAGGCCCAGATACGCTGTCTCCTGTCTCCCCGGCATCTCTCTGTTGTGGCCGCGCCCCGCTGGCCTGGGGCGGTGGGCGGCTCACCCACACACCCTGAGAGAGAGAAGGCAGCCCCGTAGGTTCAGGGCTCGCTCTGTTTATCTGGAGGCAGAGGAGGAATCTCACCAGACAGGTTTGCCTGCTGCGGGGGCCTGGGTTCTGGGGCTCCTGGAGCTTGGTGGGGGGGTTGCTGAATCCTTTCGGCGCCAAAGCAAAGTGGTTTTGCTTGATGGGCTTTTGGGTTTTGTTTCTTGAGGATTAAAGACTGCACTGAGGTTTGTGCCAGCCAGGTGGTTGGTCTGTTGGCGTCAACCAGCCGGGGTCTCGCGCTCGGGTGGGGTCGGTGGTCTTCCGGTGGGCACATTTGCTTTCAAGTGTCAAGTGTCAGGAGGGCAGCCTGTCTGGCCTGCTCTCTGAAAGGGAAACAGGGAGCCGCCTTCGCTGGGGAAGGTGGGCTTCCCGGGCGAGCTGAGGGTGCTGGGGCAGGCCCAGGGGGTCCCCGCAGAACCTGTGTGAGATGCGGGTGGGGTGCCCCGCGGCGGTGCTGAGGGTAGGGCCAGGGTGTCCAGGAGCAGGGTGCTGGGGGGCGGGCCCGGGGCTGGGAGCTCGGCCGGGGGGCCTGCTGGGAAAGGCAGTCCTGTGGCCCCACGCTGCTCCCCAGCCCGGCCCAGGGCCCTGCCGTCCCTGGGGGCTGATGGAGGCCATCCTGGGACGTGGGGTTTGGACTCAGGGGAGCCCTGCAGAGGGGGGGACACGTGCCCAGACCTCGACCCCTAGACCCCCTGCCCCCTTGCAGGGCTGCTGGAGGCTCCGCCCACGTGAGCATCCTGAGAGCTGCCCAGCTGCTCTGGGGCCGGCAGCCAGGCCACTAGGGAGGCCGGCAGGTCCTGCCCCCAGCCCCACGTGCCACGGCGGGGAATGGGCACCCAGCAGGAGTGGACGCAGCCCCTGGCCCCTTCCCGCCCCGTCTGAGCCCCAGCTTCCCAACTGCCTCGGGGTGACAGTGGCGCGTGCCCCCAGGTGGAGGTGGGTGAGCGGACCTGTGTGCAGCAGCTGTCTGGCTCTGTACTCGGGCTCCTCCGCGTCCCCCCCGTGGGGCAGGGCTGTGCTCCTGACCGGATGGGCCGGGCAGCTCCTAGTGCCCACTGGTTGGGTGAGAGCCCCGCAGGTGTGACTGACGGGGGTGCCCCGAGGGCAGGGCAGGCCCCCCACCTGACAGGCGTGGCGTGAGCCCCTGGCCTCTTTCCCGCAGACCCGGTGGTCACCGCTTCCCTCCCCCCCGCACACCCACTGACCCACCCGGGACCAGATGCTCTGCTGGACGCGGACAGAAGTGTGCAGTCACCGCTGCCCTCGCCTGGCAGGCGGGGGAGGGCTGTGACTCACGTCCCCAGATTCACGAGTGATCACACACAGGAATGTGCTCAAAGGGGCCAAGGGCCCCCCCCCCAGAGTGTCTGGTGAGGAAGCTGATTGGAACCGGGGCACTGGGAAGGCTTCCTGGAGGAGGTGACGTGCAGCCGGGATTAGAACAGGGAGCTCACAGGTGAAGATGAGCATCGGAGGCAGGAGGGAGCCGGGCCTGTCCCCGGGGGCAGGGAGAGACCGCCAGCGTGGGCCCGCAGAGCCACGCGCCTCCCTCTCAGCCCAGCGGGAAACTCACAGGCTCCCCGCGAGCCGGCAGGCCCGAGGCAGCTGCTTCCCGCAGGCGGGAGCTTTCAGGGTCTCTCAGGCCTCCCTGAGCGGCTCCTGATTTACTGAGAGGAGGGCACCCTGTGGCTTCCCGAGGCCGCTGTCCCAGATGACCTGTCTCAGGCCAGCGGGAAACGCAGGAACCTCTAGAGGCTGAGCACGAGACTCAGGTTCTCTCCCTGGGGCTCCGGGGAGGGTCTTCCAGCCTCCCCCAGCTGCCGGGGGCTCGGGTGCCCCGGGCCCGCAGCCGCACCACCAGCCTGGTCGTCAGGGAGGCCGCATCTGCCTCTCCCCACGAGGCCCCAGTAGGCGCCCTCCAGCCTCATCCGTGCTCTCAGAGCCCTCCTCTCATCACACCCGTCATGCCTTTCCCACAGCTCCAAGGGGGCGCCCTGTCGCCCACCGCATGCTCTGTCCACTCGGCAGCCCCCGTGGGTGCGGGCGCAGCTCGCGTCCCCGTCCGGCTGGGCTGGGGGTCCGGGGTGAGGACGGCGACCTGCCGTGCAGGGAGGCTGTGCACACGGCCGGGGCCCCCGCAGCACTTTCAGCCTCACGAGGTGACTCTCCTGGGAACTGAAGACAGCGGCCAGGAAGCCAGCCCGGAAACCCTGCAGCCTGGCTCCTGGCGGCCACCACCTCGCCCCGCCGGAGCCGTGACGCGTGCCAGGTCACGCAGGCGGAGGCGGCCAGATCCTGTCCCCAGGCTCCGACTTCCTCCTGGGCTTCTCCCTTCCAGAGCTGTATCCGCGGGCCTGGCGTCCCAGGCAGGCTTGCAGTTCAGCCCAGTCGCTCAATCGTGTCCGACTCTCTGCGACCCTGTGGACTGCAGCACGCCAGGCCTCCCTGTCCATCACCAACTCCCAGAGAGGCGTTGCTGTCTCCCAACTCTGAATAAAAACGTGCCTCCGCTTCTCAGCTGACTTCCGCCTGGCTTTCGGCGAGCTCAGGTTGTCTGCGAAGGTGATAATTATTTTGTTCCAGAGGAAACTCGGGCCTGTGATTCAAGGCCCGGGCCCTGCCCCTCCTCACGGCCTCCCCAGGTGGGCGCCGGGCAGCACAGAACATGGGCCCGGGAGTGCAGACGCTCCTCTGAGGTCCCGGGGTCCCTGCCGGCCGCGGGAGGGCCTCCGGGCCGTGGCCCCCCCGGGGCCTGTGCCTTCAGGAACAACAGCGCCCCTCCTGCGGGCGCCTTAGCCTCAGCTGGCCAGGGTCCCCACGGACAGCGCCAAGTGCCTGTCCCTGTTCCCCCAGGGTTCGAGGTCCCTGGGCGCACGGGCAAGGCTGACACCAGCCCTGAGCTCTGCACCGCTGTGCCCAGGACCCGGGTGGCCCTTCGCGCGTGGCGGGGTCTTTGCCTGCTGGGAGGCCCTTCTGTCTACTGGCCCGATCTGCCCCCTAGCCACGAGCAGCACCAGTGGTCACCTGCAGACACGGTCTTCAGATGAGGGCCCAGGCCTTCCGGCTGATCAGGCGTCCGTGGTAAACAGGGCTGACCGCTTTCATCCAGGCTGATGACCCTTGATGCATCGTTGGCTGTGGGCTGCTCAGCCCGAGTCCACCTGAGAAGCACAGCCGTCCCTGGCCGCCCCCCTGGCTCTCTGCCAGGACATGGGATTCCGTCTCCGTGGCGTTTCTGGCCTAGGCCCGGGGTCCCCCATGTCCCGAGGGGCCCTGGGTCCTCTCTGAGGCATGGAGTCCACCCATCCTGCCTGGGTGAGGGATACTGGCCGTGGGTCGTGTTGTTCCCAGGTCGTTAATCGCCCTTTGAAGCTCATGGACCTGGAGCTACTTTCTTTCAGGAGAAAAGAAATGACTTCACACTGACTCTTCTCATTCAGATTTTTTTACTTGTTTACCAGTGTATCTGTATCTGTGCCCCCTGGTGCTGGAATCCTTGGTTCTTAGTGACAGAAGCACAGTCATTTTACATGTGGAAGCTGACGTTTGTCTAGTGTTAATGTGCAGACTGCATCATACATGGAATCACTGGGGACAGGGAGGCCACCAGCTCGGCCGTGGCAATCTGCGGGAGCCTCAGGCCTTTTGTCCCTGGGGTCTGCCCTTCAGGGGACACGTTAGAGTCCTGTTTCCAAGTCATGGGGACAGGGCCCCCTCTGGTGTTGTCATGACCTCAGACACCGTTAGGGTCACTGATTCCATCTTTCTTTCCACCTCTGGAGATTCTGCACATTCTGGTTGGTGTCTCTAATTTGGTGCACGTTTTGGAGGGTCCCTGGTCAGTCTGAGCGTCACCTGGGCTCCTCTGGGCCAACCCCGTCCTGCAGGCCGCCTTCCGCTGTGCTTGCTTGTCCTGAGCTGGTGACGGAAGCAGACACACAGGGGCACCGCCCGCTGGCTCTTGGCTCCAAGGGGTAAGGCAGCTGTGCCCGCTGGCCGCCACGGCCTCGTCAAGGAAGGAATCCTGAGCGCCCCAGGCATGGCCGTGACCCCGACGGGCCCCAGACCTCGGGGTTCCCCATCCCGGGATCCTCGTGTGTCACGGCTTCTTCACACCCCAGTCCTGTTCTTTGCGGTCCTGTTGGGGTCGCCCCTTAGAGGAAATCAGCTCCTACAGACTCAGACCCACACGCTGCCCGGCATGCAGGGCCGCCCACGGAGGCCTGGGCGCTCTGCGCGGCCCACCGCTGCCCACCCCGGTGCTGGGTTCACGGCGCTCTGCACGCTGGGCTGCGGCACCCTGTCCTGCAGGCGGGGAGACCGGGCCCCACGGAGGCGCTTCCGTGTGCAGCAGGCAGCCCCAGCCTTCGGGAGGCGTGTCCACCCGCTCGGCACCCGAGGCCACGAGAGGTGTGTCCCGTGGGGAGGGCGGGGCCTGGAGACAGGCTCTGGGCCGGTTGACTTCGACCCCACTGTGTATCAGGGTTGAGAACCCTGAGCTGGAGGCATCCACACCTCGTCCCTATGACAGATCTGGACAGGCAGGGAGGCGCTGGCTGGAGGAAGGGGCTGCCTGGGTCTCTGGATGGGGAAGTGGGCCACGACCTGTCAACCCTCCGCGTGTCTCCACAGGGAAACAAACACAGCCTTCCAGGCTTCGCCCCGGGGAGCTGGGGTCCTGGGAACCGCCCCTTCCCCAGTTACCTGGCCGGCGTTTCACAGGACCTGTGCAGCCTGCTTGTGGCTGAAGGGACCACGGGACCAAGCCAGGGTCTGGCCAGGCAGGCGCTCGGGGGCCTGGCTGAGGCCTTGCTGGTCCCCGCAGGGTAGGGGCTGTGGCCGTGAGCCACGTGGACGGGCGGAGCTGTGGCAGATGCCCTGTGTGTGGACGTGGAAGGCTGTGCGCCCGCCGAGCTGCCCTGGGCCACGCTCCTAGGCGTCATGCGTGAGTCAGGCCACAGTCACCCCCGGGGGCTTCCTCCTGGGGAGCAGGAAGGTGAGCTTTTCCCTGGATGCCTGCCGCGACCGTATGCCCCTCATGCAGTGTCTAAATGGGGTGCGGGACAGCGGGGCTGGGGGCTGCCCAGGCTGTCATGGTGAAGGGACAGGGACCACCCCGCCCAGAGGGAACAGCCCATTATTGAAGAGGGGTGGTGTCAGCCGGCGGGGGTCGGGGGTGAGAGAAGCGAGCTGAGGCCTTCCGAGAGCCGCAGGCTGGCTGCCTCAGGCAGGAAGGGTCAGACAGGGAGGCAGGACCCGACCCCCCGTGCCTCAACATTCGAGTGGGGCTGCCCTGGAGCCCTGGCGGGAGGAGAGAAGACAGCCGGATGACCGGCCGCGGTCGGGCAAGCGTCCGCGCATTTTGCTGCAACGCGGGCAGTGGGGTCACTGCTCACAGGCCTGAGCTGAGAGCAGCGATGGCGGCAGGAGGCACTCTCCCGAGTCGTCCCTGCCCCTCGGGGACGCGGGCCACCGTGGGATCATTTGCGTTTCTCTGTGCAGATCCGTCCCCTGGGTTTTACTTTTTAAACAGGGGTGGAGGAGGGCTTTGGTTCCTCATCCATAGTAGGGTGATATGTTCCTGAGTGCATCTCTTTTTGCTGAATTTTTTTTTAACATGCATTTAGCGTTGGCCGCGCTGGGTCTCTGTGGCTGCCCAGGCTTTTCTCCGGGTGTGCTGGGCGGGCCTCTCGTTGCCGGGGCTTCTCTTGTGGAGCACTGGCTCTCGGGCCCGCGGGCTCAGTGGTTGCAGCCCCCCGGCTCCAGAGCACAGGCTCGGGAGGCGTGGGGCACAGGCTTGGCTCCTCTACGGCATCTGGGACCTTCCTGGACTCGGGTTTGAACTCGTCTCCTGCACTGGTGGGCAGATTCTTCACCCCCGAGCCACCAGCGAAGCCTCACTGCATTTTCATCGGTAGCAATGTTACGTGGGCTTCCCTGGTGCTCAGTTGGTAAAGAATCTGCCTGCAGTGCAGGAGACCCAGGTTCGATCCCTGGATCCGGAAGGTCCGCTGGAGAAAGGAATGGCAAACCCGCTCCAGTATTCTTGCTTGGAAAATCCCGTGGACAGAGGAGCCTGGCCAGCTATAGTCCATGGAGTCGTGAGAGTCAGACACGACTTAGCGACTAAACCACCAACCAATGTTACATACATTCACAGTTTGAAAGCCCACTAGTAACATGAAGTGCATAATGAAAGGATTTCTCTCTACGTTTCTACACTTATCCTACTTCTTGTTTCATGATTTCCCAACTTAAACGTTCTTTATGGACAGTTTTCCTATGGAAAAGGAAGATTTTGCAACCTTATAATCCCGTCCCCCTGCCACACATACACACAAGCATAGTTTCTGGTTAAATCAAGATTCGGCGCCGATATTAAAAATTGCAGCCTATCCACACAGGTGATTTTGGCACGTTTAGTTTCTCTTCAGCTCGGTTCTCTGCAGAGTTGCGTTTCCCTCACTGTGGGTGGTTAGTGTGGCATCACTGGGCCCCAGCGCTCCGAGAAGTGGAGACCTCAGCGCCCCGGAGTCGCCGAGCGTTTGTTACCCTTTATGACCACCCTGTGAACAAACCTCTCCAAAACGCGGTGGTGTCAGACACCACTGCTTGGTCACGTCTCATGATTCTGTGTGCCCCAGGACCGGCGTGTCAGCTGGGTGTCCGAGGGGCTCCTCGCCCGAGGCCTGGGCTGGGGTGGCTGGCCCCCCACGCCCCACACACGCCCCCTGGGGCCCCTCCCCGGGGCAGGCTGGGCTTTCCCGCAGTGTGGCAGTCTCAGGGCCCTCAGGGGGCGGCCCCGGCCCAGCCTGCCTCTTGTCCCCTTGCAGGAGCGAGACGTGGGCGGGGAGCCGCAGGGCGCAGGGTGTGTGGCCCTCCTGTTCCTGCAGGACGCCGGGCTGCTGGGTACCTGGCCTCGCCCTCCCCCTCCTCCCAGGCTGCGCCCCATCCCGGAGCCTCCCGGGATGGCTGGAGGGCGGGGGCGCTGGTGGACACTCTCCACAGTCTGCTGCACTCGGGGAGGCCCCCTCCCTGCAAGCCCCCTGCCTTCCTTGGAGGGGGTTTTGACCCTGAGACGCTGGCCCAAGGTGTCTGCTGTCCCTGTGGCCAGGTTCACCTGCTCGACAACCGCCTGGTCCTCAGATGGGAGGCGGGGGCACATCAGGAGGCAGGGTGGAAGCCTGGGCTCCCCACCCGCTTGAGAAAGGATTTCCCCGTCCAGGGTCTGTTCCCCCGGCCCCTGGGGGGTCTCCTGAGCCAAGAGGGCGCCTCTGATGGCTGGGGCTCCCGGCGAGGGGCGTGTGTCTCCAGGGGCGCCAGTCACACCCACACTGGGGCTTCTGGGCCATGTGCCCAGCCATCAGCTCCCCAAGAGCTCCAGCCCCGAGTGGCTGGAAGGTTCCAGAGTGGCTGGCCTCACTTCAGCCTCCCTGGGCCTGGCCCAAGGCTGGGGCTGCCAGACCAGCCTGTGGTCTGGGTCCCTGAGCCACGGAGGATCCCAGGCCTTCCCTGGGCAGGCAGGGTGGGCGCAGGGGTTGGGGGCCCTGCCCCAGGAGAGGGGTCGGGGCACCACGGGAGGCAGGACCCCTGGACCGGTGGGAGCTGTGGGTGGGGGTCCCTGCGAGCCACGGAGGCTGAGGGACAGGCCCAGAAGCGCTCGGGGAGGGCACTCTGGCCTGGTGCTGGCCTCTCTCTTGCCCTGGATGCTGACAGGAGTCACTCTGTCCCTCTCCGCTTTCCCCCAGGTCACCAACGCTGAGGGAAGAAGGGCTGTCCTCCGGCAGCTCCCGACTCGCGGGCGTCCTTCGCACCCCGCCCCACCCGAGGACGCAGCGAGCCTTCTGTTTGGCCAAATGCGGAGACCCCGCCCTCGGGGTTGGCCAGGTTCTGGACCTCTGCAGGGTGCGGGCGCGTCTGCCCGTGAGGACTGACCCCGCCCCGCGCACAGCAGCTCCTCTCGGCCGAATGTATTTATTCCCACCACACAAACGTGAGCTTTTCTGGTTCCTCAAAGGCCGGAGCTCAGCAGGGAGAGCGGCTCCCGAGGGCAGAGCGCCTGGGGGGCAGGACCGCCGGCACCTCCCTGCCGGCCCAGGCCGACCCCGCCTCCCGAGAGCCCTGACCCGGGCTCCCATCCCACTGGGCACGAAGTCCCTGCCCGTCCCAGGCTGCCGCTCTGCAGTCAGACTGCAACGTGAAAAGAATAAACACCTCGTCTGTCATTTGTAAGAGTCCATTCTGTACCCCTTTTTGTCGCTTTAGAGACCAAAAAGAAGAAAGATAAAGTCAGCTCTGCTCTTGGTTTAAATGCAGGAGAATAAATAGACGCGTGTGGAAGTCCCCTGGCTCAGGCAGGCCTGAGCTGTGTGCGGCCCTGGGGGCACTGACCCCTTAGATGCTAGTGGCTCTGAGGTCGCGTCCCTTCTTCCCTGGGGGCTGGTCCCCTGCCCCTCCTCTTGGGGGGCTCTGGGCCCAGCCTCTCCTGGCCTCCCCAGGGCTTTCTGGCCGCACGACGCTTTTGGGGGGAAGGCGACAACTCAGGAGGTAGAGAGCTTTGCTCTGGCTTTTCCCTGTGAAAGCTCGGCCCCCTGGCTTCCTGGTTTGCCTCTGCTGAGCTGAGTGACAGCCCAGAGTGGACGGCGGGCCTCTGTCTGCTCCTGGCGTTGCTAGCACGTTTGCGTTATGAGCCCCGCCCCCGCACAGCGGGACTGCTCTGGGCCGGGCTGGGGGGGCCTCTCCAGGACAGGAGAGGGGTGTGGGCCTCCCTTCCCTGGGGGCCTGGGGCTCTGCGCCTGACCCTTGGGTGCGGAGCAGCAGAGCCCTTCTCTCAAAGTCTTACAGGTCAAACCCCCAGGGGAGCTGTTCCGGTCAAGGCCTTTCTACCCCGAGACCCTGCCCCCCAGGAGCCATGGTGGGATGGGAGACTTGCGTGGATCCCGGGGGGCAGAGGGGCCGCTTTGGAGGAAGGGGGGCTGGTGCGCTTCTCGCCTGCGCCCCCTCTCCGGGGAGCCCCCTTCCGGCCCCTGCCCTGGGGTCCAGCGGAGCCCAGGCCATGACTTGGGGCAGGGCTGCCGGAGGGCCGCCCAGACCCTCTGCACTCGTGGCTGCCCAGAGCAGTCGCCTGCTTCAAGCCCAGCTCGGAGGCCTTGGTCCTGGAGGGCCCCCTTGGGTGCCCACCTTGGGTGAGAGACCTGGACTGGAGGAGGAAGTGCTGACTGATGCAGAGACAACCCGGGTGCTCTTTGTAAGCCAGGCTCCTTGGAGAGACACACGTCTCAAACAGAGTGCCCGGGACCCCGGTCCCCGAGATGGACAGCCACGTGCAGCCTGGCCTGGGCACGTGCACTCCTGAGCACCGGGCTGGGTGTCCCTGCGCGTCCCTGCAGGCCAGAGCGGCGGGACCAGCCCCCAAGGTCAAGAGCCAGGATGGCCGCCAGCACCGGGGGTCCGAGCCCCTCGGTCGGGGGGGACCCAGGCGGCCCCCCGTCCTGGACTCGTCCCTGGACCGGCCCAGGCAGCACCCTCTGGAGTCTGGCTGGGCTCCGGCGGACTGCAGCCCGGCCCTGAGATGACCCTCAGGCCGGCGGGCCGCCGGTCCCTCGGCCATCCTACTCCTGATGACCTGACGTCCCTGGTCCTGCTCAGGGCTCGCCTGCCCTGGGCCGGGGCCTCTCCATTCCGGTGGCCGCGAGGGCCCCCTCCCGCCACCCCTGCCCTGAAGCCCAGGGCACCCGGGGCGGGGCTGCTGCACTGACGCCCCAGGAGGGCAGCTGGGCCCGGGGCTGAAGGGGAGCCGCTCCTGACTGTTCCTGCCCACAGCTTTGTCCCCCACCCCCGCTGGGGTGCCCCGTCCCTGGGCACGCAGGGACCAACAGCAGTTCTAATTGAAAGGGAAGGCAGCTTGGTTTTTTTGTTTTAAACCTTTGCAACTATTTCTTTAAGCAGCAAATTAATCCTGTTTTCTCGTGGGTTTGATTTCATGGCTCCCCACCACACCCACCTGTGTGCCAGTCATTCTTCCAGGAACCGAGAGTCAGGACCCTCACCAACAGCACCCCCCCCCACAGTATCTGGGGTGCCCCCAGTGAGGTCGGAGCCTAAGCTCCATCCTCCACCGGCCACACCCCCGAAAGGCTGGGCACAGTGGCTGCAGGAAGTGAGTGGGCCTCCCAGGGGAGGGGGCCCCTGGGAGAGCCATCCCAGGGGGGGACTCCCTCGCTGGAGTGGGTGAGGAAGGCTCCCTGGGGCAGGAAGGGCTGGGCAGGGCCCAAGGGAGCCGCCCCCGGGGGCTCTTCTGGCTCCAGGTTCAGCTTCCCCCAGACCCCTCGCAGGAGCTCGTCTGCTCAGAGGACCAGCCGGCCGGGCCTCCCCTGTGGACAGGGCACTGACGTCTGGCCTTCAAGGGGACTGGGGGGCGGTGAGTGTGGCCCCAGGAGCCAGCCAGGCCCGGTGTGTAACTTCCTGGCGCTGGGCCGTCCCCCCGGGAGGGAGCCCCCCGGCCCTTTCGGCCTCCGGCTCCACGGCCCCTCCGGGCCCCCAGCCGCCAGCTCGCCCTCCGGTCACGGCCGCAGCCACCCCGCTCCCCTGGGAGGAAGGTGCAGGTCAGCACTTGCTGTGGAGCGGGTGGCCGGGGAGGACAGGAGGGGGAGGTGACAGGTGTGCAGGGGGCGAGCTCGGCTCTGTCACCCAGCCCCCCCCAGCGCCGTTCCCCCAGAGGGTGGGGTTCACACCCCCTCTAGGCTGGCCCCGGGGTGCGGGCGTCTGCCTCCTCACCGCCCGCCCGCTCGAGGTCTTCTGGCCAGATAGCCCATCTAGCCCACCCACCCGGTCACAGCGGCCTGAGTCCCCAGCTCCCAACCCCACAGCCTTCAGAAGCCAGAGCAGCTGAGGAGCCTGCACTGGGGCCGTAACACCAGGGGCAGGGCCCACGGGGGCTCCTGGGCCTGGGGTCTGGGGTCTCCCTAAGTGTGGGCATTTCTGGGCTGGACCCACCTCAAGCAGAAGAAAAGTAGAGAGACAGGACCCAGACCGTGGTGGCCTGGCCCCCAGCGCCTTGGGCTGACAGCTTAGTTCTGCACGCCCGGTGTCCTTCTAGAAAGAGGGGATGTAGTGGAGGCCATGGAGGTGGATCTGGGGGCTGGGGGGCTTCCCTGGGATAGAAAGGAGCCCTCGGATGGAGAAGTTGCTGAGCGGGCCTCCACGGGCCCCTGCTCAGGCTGGCCAGAGGTCGTGAAGCCCGGCAGATCCCCTCTGGTCCTCCCGTCATGGTGCCACTCTCCCTGTTTCCATGGCAACCTGGGAGTGGGGGGACCACGGCTATCCCATCCTTCAGGTGGGGGCACCGAGGCCCTGGGACCGCTTTGCTAGGCCAGGGGGATGCTGAAGGCGCCTGGGGAGCCTTCAAGTCCTTGAAGGTCCTCTAGGGGAGCAGCCTCCCCTCGAACCCCTGGGGTCTCAGAACCCCTCGGGGTCTGTGACCTGGCCATGCAGGGCGCTGTGATGCTGGACATAGGCCGGGACCCTAAGGAGGCCTGGGCTTCCCGGTGGGGGCCAGCCCGGGCATCTGGGGTGATGGGATGTGGCTCTTGGCCCCTGGGATGACCAACGTCTGTGCCCCTCAGTCCCTGCGCCCCCTCCCCTGAACTGCCCATAAAGCACACCACACAGGCCCCCTCCTGCCCCTGCCAGGCTGCTCTTGGGGGGGAGTGAGGGGCAGAGCCCTCACTGTGGGCCTGCAAGTCACCACGAGTGGCCCCACCTCACGGCTGGGGCTGCAGGGGTGGCAGGGGCTGGGGCATCCCAGGGGTCCCCGAGCCCTGTCGGCGGGCTTAAAGGCCCTTCTGCCGTGGTGTGGTCCCCCTGCCGTACCAGGAGCTCTCCCTGTTCTGCAAGGCTTTTCTTCTTCTGATTACAAAAAGCCTCTGTTGGTGGCAGAGAGTTAGTAAAATAAAGAAAAGCAGAGAAGAAGATAAGAATCTCCTGCAGCCTCCCGCCCCCGTGGGCCTGCTGTGTGTGTCTCCCTGCATGACTCTCCTGGGCATTAGCAGATGCTGGCCCTGCCTTCCTGGCCTCCTGCCACCCTGGAGGCTCTGCCCGACCCCCCTCTTCACCTCCCCTGCCCCAGGGCTCCCCCGCTGCCCGCTTCTTGCCTCGGTCCTGGGGTGTGTCCAACGGGCATCTCCGTGCTCCAAAATGCTGAGCAGGAGTGGTCAGTGGTGTGTGGCGGGGACTAAAGGCAGCCTCTGCTGGACCCTGTCCCCCAGGGCCCCCAGCACCCACGGCCTCCCACGGGGAAGGGAGCTGGGCTCTGCCCTGGCCATCACCAGGCTGAGATGAGGAGTGAAGGTGGGGGACACGAGGGGGAGGCAGAAACCAGGGCACACGGCTGCTCTGCTGGCCCGCGGGGCCCCTTCCCTGGTCTGAGTGGCCATTGTCTGCCAGGGGACCTTGTTCGTTCCTATGCAGCACCCCCAGAACCCGAGGACGCCCCCAGGCTGGAGCCCCTCAGTCCCCAGGGGAAGGCAGGGGCTGGGCTGGGGTGGGCTGTGGCAGCCCCTCGCCCAGCCACGGGTTGGAGGCGTTGCAGCAGACCTTTGGTGGTGGCCCACCCAGGTGTCCAGCCAGCCGCACGGTCCCCAGGGCCTCGCTTCCTGCCCCGCCCCCGGAGGCGTCCTGCAGGCTGGTGTATTTTTAGCTCCGCCTGATGCCAGGACTGCCTTTCACCTCGGAGATCAGAGGCCTTGGGCAGCGGCCAGTGCCCTTGACCCCGTGCTTTTTCGACTGGCCAGGCACGGGGAGGCAGAGCCCAGAGACTCCTTCCTTCCTGGTGTGGCTGAGGGTGGGGGCCCGGGGGCCCAGGAGCCCCAAGAGGGGTGGGGCTCAAGCTTCACTGTTCAGACGCGTTCTTCAGTAAAGCGAGGCTGAGGCCTGAGCAAGAGGACCGGGCCCTCCCCCTCCCGGGGGGGCAGGTTTGGCGGGGCGGGAGTGGAGAGCCGGTCGGCTCAGGCTGCCTTACAAAGTCCCGTGGGCGCTTACTAACACTCCTGACAGTGTGGAGGCTGGCAGTCCCAGGTCAGGGCGCCGGCTGACCCGGCATTTTTGGTGGGTCCATGCTGGCTCTTACACGACTTCTCTATGGCTGACAGCCTGGTCTCCCCCAGGGAGGACAGTCACACATGGTCAGGGGTCTCGCCCTCATGAGTCTCTAAACTGAGTCATCCCGAAGGCTCATCTCCAACATGGGCGAGGTGGGGATTATACTTCAGCACATTGACTTGGTGTGGACATGGGGAGGCAGGTGGGGTGGGTGTCAGCTGGGCCTCCGGGAACAGCTAGGAAGGGGTCAGGAGGAAAAGTGGGTGCCGGGGGTCTTGAGGG